>NW_023425573.1:43466628-43766628 GCF_014108245.1 Pipistrellus kuhlii | reverse complement strand
AACTACTATTGATACCTATTAGGGAAACTTAAAATTTTTTCTTACACCAAATCACATGAATATATGTCTATAAAGATCTAATAACTCAATCTGAGAGTAATTCAAGGAACCATGTGTGTCAGTCTGAAGTTCTAGGTGGATTAAATACTAAAAAGGTATCTATCCAATAGTATACATGGTCCTTCCAGCCCAAAGCTCCAAAATGGGGAATTAGAAATGTCCATTTTGATAACAAACCCAGGCATTCCTAAAAACTGAGACTCTGATGGGCTTTCAAACACTTCCCAAGAATGGTGATTCAGCAATGTCTTAATGAGCTGTTCACATCTGAGAAAGCACAGTGAATAGTTAGGTAGCAAAAGTGATGGGAATGCTTTTAGTTTTGCTGCTCTTAAAAATAATAATTTCATCTAAAATTTTATTTTTAGGGGACGACTACCGAAACAGAAATAAGGAAGAGACGGTCCAGTTCTTACCACGTTTCCATGGATTTTTTGGAAGATCCTACAGCAAGGCAAAGAGCAATGAGTTTAGCAAGTATTTTGACCAACACCATGGAAGGTATGTCAAAAATCTTACAGCATAGCTACTTGGTGGTACTTTGGTAATGATGAAAAAAATAAGTCTATAAATTTCAAGAAAATTCTTTCTGACTTAATACCACATCATCATTATGTCTTTTACTACATGTATATTCCGTCATCTATTATAGATTTTTATATTTAGCCTCCAGGAAGCTACTGCAAACTCAAGGTATACTTGGAATACTATTATACTTTCATAGAATAAATACTGAATCGTTGAATTTGTTGTGCACATGACACTGAAAGGAGTTTAATGATAAATGCTTATTTTTAGAATGATGCTAACCCATTTGAAATGCATTAACTGCTTGAGAAACAGGTTATAAAACCTGCTGATTTAATCAGAAATGTAAATGAAAACTGTAAATCAGCGTTTGATATAAATCCTTTTGAAGCAAATTTTTCAAATTTTTGTAAATCTACTTTTGCCTCTTTCTGACCAGAGTACTATATTAGCCTTCTCTGCAGATTATGTCTGAGTAGTTAACGTATTGTTTAGAAATCTGGTTCTGATGAAGCCGAAATAAAGATTTTGGGGACAACTTGATCTGTGACCAGTTCTTGGTTCTGCCATGTATTAAATGTGTTAGCTTATGACTCTAAACTTCAGTCTCTTCATCAATAAAATGTGAAAATAAGCATCAGATTGTTGTAAGGATTAAGTGGGGCATCATATATGAAGCACATATGTACCTGTCATGTAGAAAGCAGTCAATAAATATTATCATTATTCATTGTTTTATTTTTGTTGTTTTGTTCATTTACAAGTTTGTGCCTTTCTATACTGTAAGTAAACTGGAATATCTACTTTAAGTATTTGGAAAATATTTTCATATAAAATATATTCTATCCTCCTCCCTTATCCTCCTTTCCCCTTTTCTCCTTTTCTCTTGTATAATCCAGCCCTTCCACCCTCCCCAGATGTGCGTGTGTGTGTGTGAGTGCTTGCATGTGTGTGTGTGTAGATGTGTCAAAGGAAAAAACAAATGGAGTATGAAAGAGGAGTGAAAGAGAGAGGGAGAGAGCACACATTGTGCAGATGACTTTATCTTTAGTTATAGTTTCACTTATTATTGGATAGGCTCTTGGAATAATTACTTTTCAGTCTGAATGGAAAAACCCCATGATACTAACAGCAGTACCAAAAACCTAAACATCACAGCCAGAAGAAACTCACAGTGCAGATGGCAATATATATCACAGACATGTCAGCTTTTCCACACCCAATTTTCGTTATGTCCTAGTGCAGTATCAGAAATCTCTTCACCGATTTATCTGGAATATTAAACTCGGTCCATTCTTCCCCAACCTCGCCTGCGTTAGCTTGCACTCCCTCTTCCCCCCCAGCTGCCAGTAGCTTGCTCCTCCCTGTCCCTCCAGGTAAATCTTTTGAAGATTCTCTGGTCTTCTGCTCCTTGCCATAGCAAAACCACTGAGAGGAAGCTGCCAGTGGTTCTGCTACCGATGTCAGCAGCATGTCTGCTCCCTAAAGCAAGAAGCAGAGAAGGAGACAGGGTAAGTCTAAACCAACAGTCCTACTTTGCACTTCTGGTAGCGTTAAGTTTGAGCTTACGTACGAAATGACTTCGAAAACATCAACCCATCACAAGACCAAACCAGTCCACTAACTAAGATACGGAGTTCAACATCAGTGCACTCAGATCACCCGCCATGGGAATGTGTCTCAGAGAGTCACTTAGGGGGAGAAGATGTCCTGGGAATTAGTGTAGCCCAGGAAGCAGGACACTGAGCGTTTGGTTTTAATATCTGCAGAGCTTTTAACCTTATGTTTTGTTTGTTTTTTAAGACAATGGCTACCTTTTATTTGTTTTTCCTTGGCTGTATAGAATAAAAAGCTTACATTTTACATAATGATTTTTAAAAAACCTTGAATGTGGCATTGATCTAAGCTTGTTATTAGCAATACGTAGCATGCATATGCATACCAGAACTGCCTTTATCGTTGTTGTTTCAGATAACGGTGGAAAGGTTTCTTAGGTGGACATAATCTGTTTATTTCGGGTTCTTTTCTTCTGAATCTAATTATGATTTAGTTTATTTCCCTTTTGATTGTTGATTGGGCTGGCAACTTTTGTTTTCCTTCTTTTGAATTACAGCTAAGTCTCCATTGTCCACGGCAATGAATAGCCTATAAATGAAACGATAGGAGATGAGCAGAAATGAACTGCCTTCCAACTTTTCCAAAATCCCAAGCCACCCAGAAATGTTTCCTGGTCACAGCCTTGGGAAGGACAGTGGGAGGGTGGGTGAGGGGCACCTGAGGAATTGAGCTGGGCTGTCGATGATTCTCAGTGTGGATAACCCACACAGGAATAATGGAGAGATGGCTGTAGTTCTCTCCTGAGTGCTTTGTTGTTTCAGAGTAGAAAATTCTCCCTCGTTTGGCATGAATAATTGAATAATTTTACTTTGGAATTTAACAGCTTTGCCACACATTTTCCTGGAGTCGCGATGTATAATACCAGCTGAATTTCCACTTTTGAACTTTTCTCTGATCTATTTATTTTTTTTCCTGCACGATTACTGTTTGCTTCTGTTTATTTAATAAATGACAGGTAGCATTTAAAATAAATTTGCTCTGACTTGCTCTGGCTGTACACAAAGAGATTTCTTTGTTTCTCTTTTGTGATTTACTATAAATGATAATATATTTTAATCTCCAGCATAACCATAAGGTTATTTGGGAATGTTAAAAATAACTATAAAATAACTAGTGCATCATAATTATGTTAATATTTTTCCTCTGATTTACAACTCAACTATCCTTTATTATTTACAAAATTGCATGTTAAAAAAAATACAAATAAACTGTGCAGTGGAAGAATTTCAATACCTAAAAAGACAGTTGAAGAATCCACTGAGTATGGAATTCTGTTAAAAAAAAAATAACCAGGAAATTAATTTATTTTAAGGAAGTAGTAAACTTTATAGCATTTGTTAGTAGTGAATTTTTTAAAAAGAATTATTTAAAAAATTGATTCTGGTATTACATAATTGTCAATAGTGAATGTTTATCAGCAGGACAAAAAAATCATTACCTATGATCATGTTTGTTTATTTTATATGCTGTTTCTTCCCTTGCAAAGTTTATTTCCTAATAAACTATACCATTATTAGAGATATATTCCAGTTGTCACAGTAGTAATACCAAAATGTCTTACCAGAGTCAATTATGCATAAATGAAAAAAAGAATCTTTCTCTCTACTAAGAAGTGATAGTCTCATTCAATAGAACAAGCAGTAGGATATGCAAGAATGATTTTGTCAGAAAACAAGTTCTGCATGCTTTTTCCACTCAAGAGTTGATTAAGAGATCATCTTACCAAAGGAAGAGAGTAAATAATTTCCCACCTCTAATTTTCTAAAATTCTCTCCCAGTATTTACCAAGTTTCAGTATTTTTAATATCATCTTAAAGCTCTGTGCATTTCTGAACTCTTTCATCTATTATTTAGTTAAAGTCCTTTTTGAAAATAATGTACTTAAAATAAATACATTTTAACATAAAAACTATACCATAAAATTTATAAATTCTACATGTTTTCCACTCAAAATCCTCTTGCATTTTTGCAGTAGTATATAAATCCCATCTTGTGAAACATGGATTTATTATATAGTGAAGATCCAGTTTCTTAGAAGTAATATTTCCTCTTTTTTCATACCCTCTTATTAAATTAAGAGAACAAATCTTGTAGAGCTCAATATTCAGTCTATCTCTAATAAGCTTAATTAGAAAATTTTTTACTAAGACTGGTGACACTAACAAAACTATCTTATTGAAAGAACCACAAAACATATGTAATCCAAGAAACTGAGATTCAGCATTTCTGATAAAGGTTTGAGGGAGTCGCTTGAGAGTAATTCTTTGTATATCTGGAACATGGATGAGCTTTTAGCATCCTTAATAGAAGTCCCACCTATTAATTTCTCATAGCTTTGAAGATAATTATCAGACAGTTTAACACTGCAGATAGAATCTTGGAAAAGAAGAATTTGGACAGTTTACTAGTTTTTCTGTGCCCATGTCTTCCATGACACCTCATCCATTATAAGTGTTTTCCTGCTCCATCATCAGATTCACCCATTTAATAACTTTAGGGTTTTGTGTTTTTTTTTTTTTTCAATATCACTTTCAACTTAAACCAAAGACTGCTTACTAGAAAGTCAACAGTTTTCATGAGTAGTCTAACTTTTTTCTTCCAGAACTTGAAGAATCCAGGCAGAAATGCCCACCCTGCTGGTATAAATTTGCTAACCTGTGTTTGATTTGGGACTGCTGTAAACCCTGGTTAAAAGTGAAACATCTCGTCAACCTGGTCGTGATGGACCCATTTGTGGACCTGGCCATCACTATCTGCATTGTCTTAAATACACTCTTCATGGCCATGGAGCACTACCCCATGACGGAGCAGTTCAGCAATGTGCTGTCAGTTGGCAACCTGGTAAGGCTCACTGAGTTCCTCTTTCAATGGACTTAATGATTGTTATAATGAATTTTATTCTCACACTCATGTATGTCAACTTTCAAATTAAACATGAATTTATTGGCTGTGTATACCTGGAAAGAAAAAGTTTAGCTTCCCTTTTTAAATAACAAAAATATATCATCAAAGGAAGGAGTGCAAAAAAAAAAAAAATTCAAAGATGTTATGTACAATTTGATTTAGAATTAAATTTAAATTTCCCATTTGTTAGAAATATGATTATGAATTATGGAGGACATCGATCTATGATTTTTTAAAAATCCTGATGTAGTTTTCAAGTATTTAGAATAGATTTTTAAGACATATATACTTTTGCCAAACAAATTATAAAATATGCCAAGTCAGATAATTTTATCACTTATAAATACGTTAAGGTGGATTCTTTGTGATAGGAAACATCATATAGTGGTTATTCTGTTTAAATTTCTTCTGTAAAATTAGGAATTTATAAATGATGACTTTTGCATATATTTTTACTCTGGCTACATGATAAAATGATAGAAATGAAAGTAAAGTGGTCTTTAGGGACAAACAAAAGGAATACATTTATACAAAAATATATGAGGTTTATAAGCTCTCGTGCATTTTCCAACTTGATATATGAACATATAAACAGTTTGTATATAGATATTAAATAATAGATTCTAAAGTACAGTGTACATGTTTTTAGGATCTGAAGTAACCACTGTGTTTTTTTATTATAGTCAGACTGGTCTTCACTGAGCCAATGATAAAGTTAATATATGCTGACCACTTGTATTATTAGGCACCATGCTATGTGGTTTATATGAAATCCCTCTCTCTAGGTTCCCGCAAATTTACTCTTAAGGTCGATACTGTGATTGTCTTCATTTTACCATTTGGGAAACTGAAACATGAGAAATTGACATAGTGGTGGAAGGTGTGAACACTGTATCATAGACTGTGAAAGCTATTTCAAAAACTACTGTAAGTTATCGTCAATAATCACAGACTTTAGAGGAGGAAAGGACAATAATATTACCTCGTTCAAATTGTCATCTACATAGGAATCCCTTCAACATTATTTCTAAAATATGAGCAAGAGATTAAAGAAAGCTTTGTGGAGGTGGATATTCAGAAACAACCCAAGTAGGCTTAAGCAAAAATAAAGAGAATCCATTAACTCCAGTAAGTAAAGTCCATTTGGGCCTAGCTCCATATGTTAGCCTGCTAGATTCAAGTTCTCAGTCAATGTCTTTGGGAGTCAACTTCCTGCCCTAATTTTTCCCAGTATGCTTTGTTCATCTCTGACTGGGTATTCTATTGATGGCATTCTACACAACCTTTATCCTACCAACATAGGTCCTATTAGTACTTCCTAACTAACAGTTTTAACAGAAGCATAAGAGTTGGTTATCATTGGCTGGGTTGGAGTTACAGGACTATTTCTAAGCCAGTAGTGACTCTGATTCTAGGGCTAGCACGCCTATTTGGTAAAATAAGAACCCTGTCTTATCACTGAAGACAGAGTAAATTAAAAAAAAAATTATGAAGAGAAAAGTAGGTCTGTTATTACCAGAAGATAAAGTAGTTGCTAGAAAGACATAGTAACAAATGGACAATTCATAGGTGGGATTAGTCTTATGTGTTAAAAAAGGTAAATTTGCATTTGAAGTGAATCATGGAGTAGTGAAATATAGAGATAAGATACACATTTGCCTCAAGTTCATATGGAATATTACCCAGGGTAAGCTATATTTTAAGTCATAAGACAAGCCTCTTTGAACTTAAAAAAGATAGAAATCTTATAAAGTACATTTACTGACAAAAACAGAATGAAACCAGTAACAGAAATATATTTGGAGAACTTATAAATATGTGGTAATTAAAAAACAAACTCTTAAGTAACCAGTGGTTTAAAGAAGAAAAAAGAGGTGGATGAGTGGTAAGAATAGATTATGGATTATAGTTTCTGAATGCTCACCACCACAATCCATATCTATCCTTGCCCCTTAAGAAACTAAAAAAAGAAGCAGAAACTAAACCCTAAGCTAACAGAAGAAACAAAATAATGAAGAGTAAAAATTAATGAAATAGAGAATAGGAAAACTAAACAAAATCAAGAAACTCAAAAGTTGATTCTTTGAAAAGATCAACAGAAATGACAAGTATTTAGCTAGACATAAAAAAATAAAAGACTTACTAGGTGTACCAGTTAATTATATAGATTTTTTCAATGGATGGAGTTATATATGTTGATATATATGTGACTTGATATGTATGCTATTTTGTTATATTGACAACAAGCTTCAAAACTTCATATGTCAAATTTGCTGAAGGTGTTAACATCATGATATTTTTATACTTAAAATTGTCAAGTTTCATGCCAAAAAAAGAGCATTTGTGGGAAGTTATAATTCGCTACTTTATTTTGAAGAACAGTGCTGCTGAATACTTTGGGAAGCTTATGCTCCATCTCAAATACTTGTGAACACTGGTTTAAATGCTTTAAAAATGATGATTTCAATGTGAAAGACAGAACATCCAGGTCAACTGAAAAAGTTTGAAGAACAACATTTGCAAACATTATTGGATGGAGATGCTTGTCAAACTCAAAAACAACTTGCAGAAAGATTAAACATTGCTCAGCAAATAATATATGATCATTTGCAAGCAATGGGAAATATTTCAAAGAAAGGAAAATGGGTGCCACATCAACTGAACGAAAGACAAATGGAAAACCGAAAAATCATCAGTAAAATGTTGCTTCAACAGCACAAAAGTCTGGTGATAAAAGTGGTTTTATTTTGAGAATCCCAAATGCACAAAATCATGGGTTGATCCACGTCAACCATCAACATTGACCAAGGCCAAATCACTTCAGAAAGAAGACAATGCACTACATTTGGTGGGATCAGGAAGGTGTGCTGTATTATGAGCTTCTAAAATCAGGTGAAACCATTAATACTGATCGCTAGCGACAACAAATAATCAATTTGAACCATGTTTTGATAATGAAACTACCAGAATGTTCCAGAAGACACGGCAAAGTAATTTTGCTTCATGATAATGCACCATCACTCACTTCAAAACCAGTTAAAGACACGTTAAAAGATGTTGCCTGGGAAGTATTAACCCACCCACCATATTCACCAGACCTTGCTCCTTCAGATTACCACTTGTTCTGATCAATGACACCTGCACTTTCTGAGCAGTATTTCAAAACATACAAAGAAGTGGAAAATTTGGTCTCTGAATGGTTTGCCTCAAAACAAGCAAAGTTCTATTGGGACAGTATCCACAAATTACCTGAAAGATGGAGGAAATGTGTAGCTAGTGATGGACATTACTTTGAATAAAGCACTTTTGATGTTTTTCTTGAAATTATCATGTTTTCTTTGATTACAAAATCCACATTATTTACCGATACACCTGGTAAATCAATAAAATCGAGAATGAAGAAGGAAGAGGGAATTTTACTATAAACCTTATAGAAATAAAAAGGAGTATACATAATAATACAAACAATTGTGTGCCAACAAATTAGATAACCTTGATGAAATAGAAAAATCCCTAGAAAGTAACAAACTACTGAAATTGACCTAAGAAGAAACAGAAAATCTGAAAAAGCCTGTAATAGGTACAAATTGAATTAATAATTTAAAAATAATGTTCTCACAAAGGCAAGCCTAGGCCAGAAGAGTTTTACTGGTTAATTCTACCGAATGTTTTAAGAATTAGCACCAATGGAGGGGGGGAAAGGGGGAAAGGAGCATTTGTAATGATATGAACAATAAAAATATATTTAAAAAAAGAATTAGCACCAAGCCCTGGCTAGTGTGGCTCAGTTGGTTGGAGTGTTGTCTTATATACTGACAAATCTTGGGTTTGATTCTCATTCAGGGCATATACCCAGGTTGTGGGTTCCATCCCCATCAGGTTGTGTACAGAAGGCAGCCAATCAATATTTCTCTTTCTCTATCTAAAATCTAAATAAAATAAAATAAAATAAAATAAAATAAAATAAAATAAAATAAAATAAAATAAAATAAAAAAGAACGCCAGTTCTTCACAAACTGTCTCTCCCTCCCCCCCCAAAAAAAATAAATAAATAAATAAATAAATAAAAAATTAAAAGGGAATACTTGCCAACCAAGTTTGGGATTTGAAGCCATCCAAGAAAAGAAATTGGACAAATACTTTGGACTTTAAAACCCCAGATGGCTACACTTTAGGAGTAAAAATTATGTCAGAGAACCAGAAGTTTCAATTAGACCAAAGAGTAAACCAAAGCAACCCTACCCTAAATAAATATAAAACCAAGGTACTGTAAGTTCCAGGCGGCCAACCTATAATTTACCTGCCTGCTAGAAAAATACCAATACTCTCCAATGGAAAATAATTAAATCAAAAATCGCTATAACACATCATCCACAGCACATACAAGATAATGTATTATGTGAAGAAATAGGTAAATGTGACTCATACTTGGGAGGCAAAAAACAAACAAACAAACAAACAAACAAACAAAAAACACTCAATATAAATAGAACCAGAAATGACAGAATTGATACAGTTAACAAAAAAAGAATTTTAGTGGAACTATTATTGAGAAGGGGTTTTAAAGGAGCTATATATGTTTAACAATTTGAAGGGGGGAAAAGGATCAGGAAGAATAAACAGATGGAGAATATAAACATATAAAAATGAAAAGTATAAAAAGCAATTATCTAGACATTTTAGAACTGAAAGGTACAAATTCTAAAGTGGAAAAACTCACTGGATGTTTTACCGGGGCCTTGGGCTCCTGGGAACTCCCACGATAGAAATGAGGAGTCAGGCGAAGGTTTATTAAATAGATGGAGCTTGCAAGGGAAACAGTGTCCAAGGGGGAAAGGAGTGGCTGCTGCCTCCAGAACAAAAGCCGGGAACAGTTCTAAAAGGGTTGAGGCAGGAGCCTGAAGTCTAATATTCAGAGGCGGGGACTCTGGCGCCTGTGCAGTGGAACTATGTACTATAATACTTCTTCCTGCCTGGACGGTCTCATTCGCATGTAAGTCTCCACCCAGGTGTGTGTTTTACTCTTGTAATGAGGGTAAGGTCACCAGGCAGTCATTCTGGGGCTTAAGTATGCATTAAGGTTGAGAAATTCCCTTTGCCTGATAAAGTGGTACCTGGTGCAGCTTTGTCTGGTGCAGAGTTTGAGGGGCAACTGACAGAAATTACAACTTTCTAGGGGAGGCTCAGCTTGTCAGAAGAAAGGGTTGTTAAACTTAAGGCAAATGAATAGAAATTATCTAATTGGAACAGCAGAAAATAAAGAAAATGAATTTGAGTCTCACTAATCCGTAGAATACTATTGAGTGGCCTATTCTATATATACTAGAAGCCCAATGTACAAGGCCCCAGAGCTGCCTCTTTCTGCTTTGCCCTGCCTTCCCACGCTGCCCAGAGGCCCTGAGAAATGGGGGTGGGGCAGAATACCTGCGTCATCACCATGGTGACAACGCAAATGTCCGCAAGTGTCCGCAAGTGTCCCACCCCTGTCACTCAGTACCTATGTATGCAAACTAACCACCATCTTTGTTGGGTTAATTTGCATATCACTTCTGAATGGCTGGTGGCATAGGGGAGGTCTGGTCAATTTACATGGTTGTCTATTATTAGGTAAGATAAAAGGCTAATGTGCTAAGTGTCTCTCTGACTGGTTGCTATGATGTGCACTGACCACTAGGTGGCAGACGTTCAACACAGGAGCTGCCATGACATGCACTAGCTATTTACAGAGAAATGGTACTGCAGACCTGGCACTCACAAAGCAACACTTGGCTTCCAACAATTGAGACACAAGCCTCACCATTACCCTGAAGCAACAACCCACCAAATCACAGCAGATGCTGCTGAGCTGAGACCCCATGGTGCAAAATGTGACCCACAGCCTAGCCCTGCCCAGAAGCCATGGCTGTGGGCACTGGGTAACGACATCATACAACAACATCTGGCTTCCTGTCCCCAGGGAGATTTAGAAAGCTTAGAAACTAGACCCGACTGAAAAGAAGTAAGAAATGGTGGACCTGGAAAATGACCTCAGGTTTTCTCACTGTGCAGAATATAGTTAAACACTGCTGCAGTTAAATATTTTACCCTTTGTTTTCCCTGCGTGATCTACAATAATAATTTGCTTGGTGTTTATATTTACTGGTGTTTGTGTTGCTCACAATTACCTAAAACAGAAGTTGGGGTGCTTTACTGCACTGGAAAAATCTTAGCTAAATCAGAAAACAGGTCTAATTAAGCAAGTTTATCCTATCTAATAAAAGAGTAATAAGCAAACTGACCATACCTCTGCTACACCACAAGCCATGCCTACCAGCCAATCAGGAGCAAGTATGTAAATAAATAAATCTCAAGAAAAATGGCTGCAGCCATGGAGCAAGCAGGAGGCTTGGCTCCACTCAAGGCTACAAAATTCCAATTATAGAAGATAAATAATCCCAGATACCAGGGCCTCTACTTGGGTCACCAAGGGGCGTGGCTGGCCTGCAAACCACCACAGACTTCTCACCCAGGCCACCCCAAGCCCCAAGGAAACCCCCACCCCGATCTGGGACACCTTTCAGGGCAAACCAGCTGGTCCCCAACATGCACCAGGCCTCTACCCTATCTAATTCTATCTAATAAAAGAGTAATATGCAAATTGACCATCACTCCAACACACAAGATGGCTGCCCCATGTGGTCAAAGATGACTGACCCCATGTGGACATAAGATGGCCGCCATGAAATGGCCATTAGGGGAAGGCATTTGGGAGGGACCAGGCCTGCAAGGGAGGGCAGTTGTGGGTGATCAAGCCTACAGGGGAGGGCAGTTAGGTGTGACCAGGTTAGTAAAGGAGGGAAGTTGGGAGTGACCAGGCTTGCATGGAAGGGCAGTTGGGGGGACCAGGCCTGCAGGGGAGAGCAGTTAGGGGCAAACAGGGGAGCAGTTAGGCATCAATCAGGCTGGCAGAAGAGTGGTTAGGAGGTGATCTGGCTGGCAGGCAGAAGCTGTTAGGGGCAATCAGGAAGGCAGGCAGGCAAGCAGTTGGGAGTCAGCAGTCCTGGATTGTGAGAGGGATGTCTGCCTGCCCGTTTAGTGGGATTGGGCCTAAATGGGCAGTCGAACATTCCTCGAGGGGTCCCTGATTGGAGAGGGTGCAGGCTGGGCTTAGGGACATCCACCCACCCCCACTCCCCACTCTCTGTGCACAAATTTCATGCGCTAGGCCTCTATTAAGATTATAATGGACCTGAAAAATTCCTGTCCACTGATGATGTCATAGTTATAGTCTTGTGATAGCACATTGCATTACATTACACAAATAACATGCTGTTGCAATTGCCAACAGTTTTCAATATAATGACATGCTGAGCAGGTTTATAGCCTGGAGCTGTAGGGAAACTGAATTTGTTACACAGAAATATGTCTCTCTTGCATAAGGATTATTCTATTTTAAACTAGATAATTAAAAAAAAAAAAAAAAACAGTAGACAAAGGGATGAAATAGAACCCTTTGCAAAAGACAATTACGTTTGTAGAAGAATTTTCCATTTGTCAGAGTGCCTCCCAGCTATACCACAAGGAGAGAGTGACCTTATCTCTAGAAATTCTTATCGATGCTGATGCAGAACACAAAGACTTAAACTTGTGTAACAATCTTACCCCTGTTTACTGTGCTTTTCCTGGTAACCCTTCATAACTGATTCCTCTAACCTCCAACATGTTCTTTTGTCTCTAGCTGCAGATGGTATTTAAGGTGGTGGCTTCAGCCATTTTGGTTTCTCTGGGTGTCCTATGTATAGGTCCTATTGAATGTTTGTTTTCTCCTGTTAATTTGTTTTATTACAGAAGTGTCTCAGCCAAGAACCTAAAGGGTAGAGGAAAAAAATGTTCTCCCCTACAGGGCAATAGGTTATAATACACAGCGTGGGTGTGTAGTAGGCTATGCCACTAGGTTTGTGCAAGTGCAATCTTTGAGGTTCACACAATAACAAAATCGCCTTAGGACACATTTCTCAGAACGCATGCTTGTCCTTAAGCAGCACGTGACTGTACTACACAAGGGACTAACATCTCACTGGAAACAATTGAGGTCCTAAAAAAGTGATGCGATGAAGGAAAGAAAAAAAAATTAAAAGTTAATTTTAAAGAAAGGGCCTTTCATTTGATCTTTATATTTTATACATATATGGATATTTTAAAGCTAAGAAACAAATATCATTTGATAAAGCTGTACACAAAGAAAATGGAGAATGGAAAATGTTGCTTCTAGTGGCTGGGCATTATTAATTTTTATTAAAAGAAGTTTTTTTTAGTATTCTTTCCATCTGAAGGGTGAGTGGTGACCATGTTCATTACAGAGGGTTGTTAAGTGCATCCTTAGCATCAACCTTGCCTGTGGGGCCATGAGAGAAAACTATTAGGTAAGCATTTGGTGAGATTTTGGAAGGCTAAAGAGCTCAAAGGCAGAGCCGGGCAGTTAACCACAATGAGTTAGCTGAGCCTTTCATATAAGAATGTAAACATAAGAATATTAATTTTATTATCTTAACTCATGTGCTCGTCATCACTTGATAAACCTTAAACATAATAAACAATTAAATATTGATTTGAATACAAACCATTTGAGGGAATAGTTTGCTGGACTTAAACTGATTTTTAAAATACAGAATTATGATTTGTTGGCAGTAAATTACTCAATAATTTTTATGTTGTTAAGATTATTCACTCATGTAAAAAACATTTCTCATTTAGGTCTTCACTGGGATCTTCACCGCGGAAATGTTTCTCAAGATCATCGCCATGGATCCCTATTATTACTTTCAGGAAGGCTGGAATATTTTTGATGGTTTCATCGTGAGCCTTAGTTTAATGGAACTTGGTTTGGCAAATGTGGAAGGATTGTCAGTTCTTCGATCATTTCGGCTGGTAAATTAATTGGAAGTATCCATAATGTTTTTATAATTTATTTAATTTGTTTTCACTCTTTCTAGTAACCATTATGGTATTTTACATGGTCACAATATTATTTGAATGCATTTTAAAAACAAACCAGATTGCTCCAACCAACTGAGCCACGATTAGTCTTAAGAACATCGTGTTCTGAAGTTTGTTTAGAATTTCCCTTACCACTTTCAAATTTCACATTTGAGTAGAGATCTTTAGAGCTGTGGTCTTTTCCCCCCATCTTCACAGAGAGCTGTGGATCTAATTTGAAGTCAGAAGAATGCAAAGAAATAGAATAAATGTTAGAAATTATTACATAAAAGTAAATATGGGCAATTATTTTTTTAAATGTTTAGCAAATAGTTTTGATAATGTGATGCAGTTTAAAGAAATAGGAAGCATAATATCATTAGCATCTTGCTTAGAATGTCAGGTAATTTAATTATCCTCTGGGAATAAATTAAACATTTTCATACTTACATTTGATTCTTTGAGTCACTTAGATGCCATTAAATAATGCACTACTGTTGGCCTGACATTTGTTGAAGCATCAGAAATAAAATGTTGCTGCTGTTTAACCATAAATGGTATTTTAGAGGCCTCTATGAGCTAAAACAAAAATAAGTCAGGCACAGCGGTGGAAAGCCATTTACACACTCTAATGAGTTGTTGATTAATTAAATCACTGAAGACATAAAGGTTGACAAAATGCAGCTTTTACTTAAGTCCAAGTATTTCTTCTTTGACTATAGTAAATCTTTAACATGTAGCTTAATAATTTCAAGCTGAAGATACAGTAAGATTGAAGCAATCTAAATTTTTAAAAATTAGTTTGTTTTTCTCTTGTATTTTATGTACTTTGCTTTGATTTTATCTGCATCTTTGAATTTTAGCATGATATTTTCAGTACACTGAAAAAATATATCCATTTCAAGATTTTAAATATTGAGAGCCCCTACTTCTTTGAAACAGTTTTAGTTAATTAATTACCATTAAGTCTTAAATACCTCAGTTCCTTACAAAAAAACAAAAGGCTATTACCTGTGCTTATGTAAGATTCTGAGGAATTTGGTATATCTATTTCCAAATGAATAGTGCCCCATGTTAGAAAAATAAGCTGATAGCATATGCTAGATCACGTGTCAAACACAAGGCCCGCAGGCCAAATCCGTCCCGCCAGGCCTTGCAATGTGGCCCGCACCGCGCTGTCATCACTGCACTCCGCTGCGTTTCCATCACAATGACAGTTTATGACTGTTCAGTAAACCATTCGGCCCGCGATTTAGGTTGGATTTTAGATTTTGGCCCCTTCTCTGATTGAGTTCGACACCCCTATGCTAGATAATAGTTTGACACACAAATAATTCATCACCCTACAATTGAGACATTGTAGATTTTCCACATAAATAGATTTATAGATTGTTTAGAAGACAGGACAGTAACAGCTTTCTTGATTTTGTTCCCAGCTCCGAGTTTTCAAGTTGGCAAAATCCTGGCCCACCCTGAACATGCTAATTAAGATCATCGGCAATTCAGTGGGGGCTCTGGGGAACCTCACCTTGGTGTTGGCCATCATCGTCTTCATCTTTGCTGTGGTTGGCATGCAGCTCTTTGGCAAGAGCTACAAAGAATGTGTCTGCAAGATCTCCAGCGACTGTGAACTTCCGCGCTGGCACATGCATGACTTCTTCCACTCCTTCCTGATTGTGTTCCGCGTGCTGTGTGGAGAGTGGATAGAGACCATGTGGGACTGCATGGAGGTCGCTGGCCAAACCATGTGCCTTACTGTCTTCATGATGGTCATGGTCATTGGAAACCTAGTGGTATGTAAAAACGTTTTTCTATTTTCAGTAAAATATAATGTAGCCATATCTAAAACTATGCTTAACTGAGGAATGTTTTATTATGTTATTTTTTGTATCAAGACCAGTTGCAAATCTCAATTATTCATTATTTTAGAAGCTAGTTTATAGTATTAAAATCCACATAGCATTTTTATTTTTTTATTTTTTCTTTATTGATTAAGGTATTACATATTTGTACTTATTCCCTCATTCCCCCCTCCTCCTGCCCTTACACCCCTGGTGCCAGTGTCCATTGGTTAGGCTTGTAAACATACATATAAGTGTTTTGGTTGATCTCTTTCTTACCCTTGCCCTCCCCTACCTTCCCTCTGAGGTTTGACAGTCTGATTGATGCTTCTCTGTCTCTGAATCTGTTTTTGTTCATCAGTTTATGTTGTGCATTTTATTCCACAAATGACTTATATCATGTGATAATTTATCTTTCTTGGACTGGCTTATTTCACTTAGCATAATGCTTTCCAGTTCCATCCATGCTGTTGCAAATGGTAAGAATTCCTTCTTTTTTTTTTTTTTTTATCACAGTGTAGTATTTCATTGTGTAAATGTACCACAGGTTTTTAATCTATTCATCTGCTGATGGGCACTTAGGCTGTTTCCAAATCTTAGCTATGGTAAATTGTGCTGCTATGAACATAAGGGTGCATATATCCTTTCTGATTGGTGTTTTTAGTTTCTTGGGATATATTTCTAGGAGTGGGATCACACATAAGTATTTTTAGAAGTGTTTCAATTATTATTTTTTCTTGTTGAGCTACAGTTGAAATATATAACATAATTTTTTTTTCACATCATATGAATAATGTGCCAATGTAACAAGATTTCAGGAAGGCGTATCTCACACAAGAGCATGCACACCCAATCATCATGCTTATGAACTACAACAGGATCTATAACGAACTCTTAAGATACGTTTTGAGCTAAAGTTGTTCTTTATCACTAAAACCTCCTATTAGTCATGGAGAAGGCTATTTCTGGCTTTTATCTTTCAGTTCTTATGCTAAAGCATGGAAGAATTACTAAGAACAGCCACTCACTTCATTTTTACTTGGAGTGTTTCAAATTTGAGTTTTCCACTAACTGAAGTTTAAAAAGCAATTAGTTATCCTCTCAGTCCATTAAGAGTTCATGAAGTCTTGGATGCCTTAAACTAGAGTATGAGCAAGTAACATTGACTCAAGAATCACTTATTATCATGTCTCCATAAAAAGAACCATGCCGAGCACCTCTGCGTTGAGTCCTGGAGGGCTGGGAAAGATGATAGGAAAATAAATATGTCACAGCGATAATACATGTAATCGAACAGAAGTAAAAATAGGAAGTATCTAATACATGTCAAAGATATAAAAAACAAAGTGCCGTATGTCAAGTTCCCAAAATGGAAAAACTACTTTGGAAAGACAAGGAAAGGTTTTGTCAAGGAATTTGGACTTGAAATATCTTTAATTGAGGTATAAGTTTTAACTTGGTAAGAAGAAAAGTTGACATATCTATTTTGAGTTGTCCAGATATAATAGCTTCCCAAAATTTTACATGAATCAAAATATGTTAGTATTATTTTCACACACTTATACCAATGAAGCCTATTTTTGGAGATGAGATTTATAGACTAATTACTGGTCTTATTCATGGAAATAACTTTATTCCACAATCTTAAACTCAATCTTAGCACCACCATTATTTTATAATAAATATTTATTTGTAATATTTTCAACTATTGTATAAATATAGTGGCCTTGATTTTCTGAGCCAAAAAATAAATAATCTGGTTTTTGATCTAGCAAGAGGTTTTTTGTTTTTTTCCCCTAATTTGGCAAGTTACCTAGGTGGAAAAATTGGTATAAATACATAAAAATCAAAGCATATTTGATTAGAATAATCTTTGGTTTTAAAAATAAAATGATAATAAATTATTATTGTCCTAGAAAATCCAGGTTACATGAGCAAAATAGTTTGCATCCCAATTAAAACTTCTTTTTTTTCTTTTTCACTGTACTATTATTTATAAGATTCCTCTTTTTGAATGAAACTTAATATAGATATATTATGCAACAATGGCTTCAGTAATCTTGCAATGACAAAAAGGAAATTATGTTAATAGCATCATTTTATATTAACCAGGTATTTATTTCATTCACTTTTTTTTTTTTCAGGATAGTTGATGATGAGCTAGAAAAAAAGAAATTAAGTTTATGAAAAACTAAGTTTAAGAATAATTTTAGAAAACAAATAACCATTGAAGTGACAGAATGTTCACGTCACCTGATTTCCTCTTATGTTTTAGGTTCTGAACCTCTTCCTGGCCTTGCTTTTAAGTTCATTCAGCTCTGACAACCTTGCTGCCACTGATGATGATAACGAAATGAACAACCTCCAGATTGCTGTGGGAAGGATGCAGAGAGGAATTGATTATGTTAAAAGAAAAGCACATGAATTTATTCAGAAAGCCATTGTTAGAAAGCAGAAAGCTTTAGATGAGACTAAACCTCTTGAAGATCTGAATAACAAAAAAGACAGCTGTATTTCCAACCATACCACCATAGAAATAGGCAAAGACCTCAATTATCTCAAAGATGGGAATGGAACTACCAGTGGCATAGGAAGCAGTGTAGAAAAATATGTCGTGGATGAAAGTGATTACATGTCATTTATAAACAACCCCAGCCTTACTGTGACTGTACCAATTGCTGTTGGAGAATCTGACTTTGAAAATTTAAATACTGAAGAATTCAGCAGTGAGTCAGATATGGAGGAAAGCAAAGAGGTAGGAGTTTTTAAATAAGATATTTTGGTATTAAGCTTTAAAATATCAAACTATTTAAAAATTATGTTTTCTTTCAATAAGAAAATAGGAAATATCAATTGATACATTTTGGCAAATTGGTGATAAATCAATGATATATTAAAATATAGCTAGACAAGTAATCTGCTGGCTAATTTTTCAAGTATCTACTATTTTGAATTATTGATAATATTAAAAATTAGATTAATATGGATTTTTCTAAGTATTTAAATATAAATTTAGATTTGTAAAAATGCCTCTGATAATCCACTTTCTTCCTTATAATTATCCCAAAATGGTGTGTGTGTTTTTTATATGTATCAAAAATACTTTGTGAGAAGGTAAGTTCCGATTCTGATTTTGCTAAATTCTTGGTTCTTAGGAAATACTTCATAAAATGTGATTTTAATTAGTTTCCATAAGTATACTTATTCATAGAAAATCTGATTTTAATGTTGGGTTGATATTAACATATACTTTCATATTTTGTGAAGTAAATAATTTTAGGAAGTGAAGATATTGATGAGGAATCACACTGAAAAATATTTGTAACTCTATTGAGCCCAGTACCTGCATGATATTTTATAGAATGTAAAATTGTGCATTTAACAACTACAGTAAGAGTCTGGGTAGTTTAAAGTATTTTTTGATTCACCATAGGTATGAGTATTAGAGTATGTTTTTGTTTGTTTATAGGTTAATGCACAGAGTTGGGGTAAAGAGAAGAAGGAATTGAAATCCTCAGTATTTAATTGTTTACCTATACAAAAATATGGATGGCTTTCCCAGTAACAAAAGCTTGCATAAATAAATAAAAATAGCAACCAAAACCAAAGTAAATTTTTATTTTTATGTATGCTTAGAGTCTTATATATATATATACTAAGAATGGATTATAAATAATCAAATGTTGCAGCCCTCAGTCAGTTTAAGCTTTTGGCTAAGTTTGAGTATTTTTTGAGGTGTAGGTAACTTGACATCCAGTCTTCTTTATTCAGAAATTTTAAAGCCTCAAGCTTCTCCAAAAGAACATGTATTGTGTCTCCCCACAAAGCATTAGGTTTGATATTAGAGGAGCATCCAGTAAGCTGGAGCTTAATAGCAGGAAAATCCAAACTGTCTTCCCAATTTTTCCTCTTATCATTAAATTTGTCGTGTGTTTTCTGTATGAGTTAAGTACTCCAAAAATAATATATGTGAACTCAGTACTTTGGAATTGGAGGCAGACAACTGACCTTCCCATAGTAAATAAAATTATTTTATTGCTTCAGCTATGGAGTCCTCTCAATACCTTCCCAACCATAGAGATTGTTACCTGGGTGTTAAAATGTATTATTTGGAGAATTTTTTTAATTATGGCTTCATTTCAAGCTTCCTAAATATAAACTCATAAAAGATTAGGCAATAGTTTAGGAAGGGAATATGTGCAGGCTTTAATCTTTTGGTATTTAATGTGATAGGTCTATCACTAGAAAACAAAAGAGAATTGAAATATTCCCAGTATTCCCACCTGAAATATCTGTTTTAGTCTTCAAGTTATTTTTATCTTGTCCTTTTCTTAGCTGGTGGGATGGGATTATGCTGTTCAATATTGCATGTAGAGTTTTAAGAAGTGGTTTGAGTCTTATTGATATTCTTTTCTAAGTGGTTAAAATATTAAAGGGGAGAAATGAAGCACTTTTTAATTTTTGAAATGCCTAAGTGATTTTCTTTTTATAGGGCAGATTAACCAAGTGGGCCAGATTTTCTTTTTCTAGGGCAGATTAACCAAGTTGTTTAGGTGCTTGAGCTAAATACTCTTCTATTTTGTCTTTGCCAAATTTGCATGATTCTTTGATAGTTCCGTAGATTCTCTAGAGCATATCATTTTAAATTCATCCTGATCATATATGCTTTAACTCTTATGTTATTTTTACTATATTTAATGTGATTCCTTTTATACTTTGTGATTTTGAATGATTGATTTTTCTTGAGCGTTTTAATAATTTTGAAAGCATGCTTGATTTTTCTAAGTGAAATTTACTAGTGCAATCTGGTGACCTTCACTGCTTACCATTCTTACTTCTCACAGGAGTAAAAAATCAAGCTGGAGCCATCAAGAATGCAGCGCTGGTGTTTTTTAACCAGCCAGAGGCTTGTGCCACCACTTTTACCCAGGTTACCCAAGCAAGTTGTACATATATAAATAGAATCAGTTTCTAAATGAATTTTGACTGGCCTGCATGTTACTCAGCTACATTCCTTGCCCATCCATTGGCAGTAAAATAACAACATGCACAGCTTGCTCTTATGCTGGTCAGGCAAGTCTGGCAACCCAACTTTTAAAAAACGATTTAGCTGCTAGTTTCCTTACATAGATTTTTTAATGGAAATTATGCTCCGTGTAAAGTGAAAGTGCATGCCTTTATGGATTATTTAATTTCCATTTAACATTACAGAGTTTTTAACATGCTGAGGGTCTAAGGAGAAATGTACAATAGGTGCTCTTTGAAGGACTCTGGCAGAAAAGCTTTCTATTGCCATCCCCCCTCTGTTAAATTTATTTCTCAATTACCTTTTTTTTTTTTTTTTAATATAGCCTCAATGAGTGTGCTTTATTGGTAATTGTTTTTGTTCAGTATCATATTAAGTTTTTCTGAAGGATAATCTGCAAATTAAAGCAATCCTTTATATATGTGCAAACTTCCTGAAGGATGCCTTTATGTTATAATAATGTAAATGAATTGGAATGTTTATGTTTTGGCTGCTATCAGCATGGGTATAATTTTTATCTGCTTAATTTTAGAGAAAATAGCATTGCTTTATTTAGCAATTGACCAAAAGTATTTTGCATTTAGAATATGACCCCCTTGGAGATTCTATTGTTTACCCCTAAAAGCTCCTACAACTGAAAAAAAAAATGTTTTTCTAATACAAAAAAAAAAAAGTATTTATTATAGGTGGTATTTTCAGAGAGAAAATAGATCTGGAATCCATTTTCTTTATCCTATTGTTCCTCAGTCCTTTGTGTTTTGTCTCTCCTGTATTTTTTCCTGAAAAATATTATTTAAATATGTCATGCAGACTCCTATACAGGAAAAAAAAAAAATCATTGTGAGCTCCTGTTTGGTGTTTTTGAGAAGGAGGGACCTTCCTTGTCATGGGACTACCATACATAAATGAAGATTGTCCCGTTCCAAGAGATCCATTTGGTGAATCTTTCATTTTCTGATGTTGAAGTCACATTTATGTGCTAAAATATACTAAGCAAATTACTCGATTATAATGATTTTTTAAAGATCATTAGTTTGTCACTTAGATGCAGTTTCCTCTCCTTCTGTCATCAAAACTATGAAACAACCCTAGCTTACTCATATTTGCTTATTTGGAAGGAGAAATGATTGTGTCATTCTTATAGCATTCTCTTATCCTTTAGAGCAAAATATTCAGTCACTTCCACTCTAGATCCCATAACAGGTAATGCCTCATCTATTGGAGGAATGATATGTGAAATGAGACCTGAGAAGTATCATTTCTCACGATTTAACACATATACATAGAGACTATAATTTTTTTCCTATTATATAATAATTCTTCAGAAAAAGCACGGTATATGACTCCTTAGGATAATGGCTTGTTTTTCTCAGTTTCTTGAAAAAAGTCAAGGTTGGTTTCCTTATTCTCTGAGTATCCCAATTGCCATGTGCCTTTGTTGAGAGGTAACTGAGGAAAGGCAGATTTGGTGGCAGTAAGTATAGAAGCACACAAACCAAATTGATTTCATTTATTCTCAACTCTCACATTACAGTTTCCAATTTTTTAATAGGTCTCTGATCCTCCCTTAGGAAGCATTGTCAGTTTCCTACCAGAGTATACATACATACTTGTTACCCACTGGGGCTACTGGCTGGAACGTGGGTTCTTTTCATCGACACAGAAAAGATTTTAAGGTCAATGGAAATGAAAGTAGTAAAGCAAAATGGGGTTTATTGAAGATACATTACAAAGGAGGTTCATGCCAGAAGAGAGAGAGAGAGATTGGCCCCAAATTTCCGTGTTTAAAATGGAGGTTTTCTGGATGGAGCCTTCGTTTGTATTCAGGGATGACTGCCAGAAACTACCTTTCTTCTGGGCATGCCCTTACCCGTAATGCATACAGAAAAACCCATAGAAGTGCGGGGTGAAAACTGAAATGCAAGTTTTTATTATAATTAGTCCAGGGCCTTATTAAGGTCACATTGACATTGAGGTCATGTCATTTTCCTCTGATCTTGCGCCAAGAAGCAGCTGGCTCCCAAATGCCAGTGGCGGTCTGAAGGCAATGTTGGTCTGACCCCAGTCCAAGACCCCATGGCAGGCCTCACCCCAGCTGCTCAAGTCTAACTTTCTGCCTTACGTACTGAATTCTGATACTTAAACAGTGGAGGTGGTGGTGGTGGTGGTGGGGGGGACTATGTATATAGAAGGTTTGGATAAGCAATAATAGGATGAGTTCAATACAGCTATGATTTTATCCTGGAGAATGTGTAATTCTCAAAGTCAAGTTTTCCAGTGGGTTAGTGAGGAAGGGCGAAAGAAAGCTCTAAACAACCTGAAGGAAAAAAGGAGTAAATACGTGTGTGTTTGGGGCACTGGTTATCTGCTGAAGGATAGGCCACAGAGGCTCCTTCTGCCATCCCAAGAAAGAGATTTAAGATCCTGAGATTCATAGGTCAGAAAATTTGGTAATGTTTTCATTATAAAGAATAAAGTGTTTTCTGGATAATGTAGTATGTTAATAATGATACTTTTGATTTTTTTCCCATCTTCCTTATTTAAGAAGGTAACAAGGACTAAAGTGTAGTACTAAAGTGTAACTTTGGCCTTAAGCCTATCCCCAAAGCAATATTTTAGAAGCATCTATTAATTTTAGGTTGACACTAAGTCACTGTGCTAAATTAAAGGGTTGATAAATTGATACTGCAGGGCCCTCTGGAAACTTTTGAACATTTGAATGAAGATTTCCTGGAATATCTTGTCTGTTGACTTTTTCCAATCATTGTCAAGGACTAACCATTATGATAGGAAGTCCACTCTTTCATTCATTTTCAAACAATATTTATTGAGTACCTTCAGCATTCCCAGCCCTGATGCACTAACTGACCAATGCCAGCTTGAGAGTATAGAACACCCTGAATATGGATCCTCAGCTTTTACTTGGGCCCTGTCCCAGGTCTTCCCCTCATCTGTCTTTGCAGTGTGGTGCTTGTTCCTAAGAGGAATGCTATCCAATTCTAACTGTGGGCTGTGTGTAGTTAGATCAGATATAATTGTGCTTCAATTTTTCTGATTACTTATATCATATTGCAACATCCTGCAAATGATAAGATCAGTATTTTCAGATCCCTAATAGGTAACTACTTCCTGTGAATCGGATGGGTTGCAAGGAGAGGGTAATCAAATCATTTCTTAGTTGATTATGTATGTAAAAAAGGCTACACATATCTAAGACAAGGATAGGAAATTGAAATAGTCCAAAAATTTAAAATATTTGTAATAAATTTCACTTTGGCATTTCATCTTAAAAGAAACTATATTTAAATTTTGTTGACAAAAATATTATAATTGATTATCTATCAATATTGTGATATAGTTGATAAGTAGAAAAAATAAAACAGCAACCTGTAAACACCTTACAATATATAATCCTTGATTTCATTAATTTGGTCAAATTAAAAAGCAATGCCCAAACTATTTCCAAGGCAGACATATATATTTACATGTCCATAATTGATATTGTTAAATTACATAAGATACATTTCTGATTTTAAAAATATTGATTGATTGATTTTGAGAAAAAGAAAGAACAACATCAATTAGTTCCACTTGTTTATACATTCACTGTTGGTTTCTCATATGTGCCCCAATGGGGTATCAAACCTGTAACTTTGGCATATCTTGGCTGATACTCTAACCCGACTGAGCTCCCTGGTCAGGACCAGACAAAGCATTCAATCTCATAGATTATCCATAAATATTTTACTTCATGAGCACCACTTGTCAAGTAAATATTTTATATAAAGAAAATTATTTTCGTACAATAAATTAACCATTTTCCCAGGATAATTCATAGACTCCTTAGGCCAAATGTGCATAGAATGTTTCTAGTTCTGACTACATCTAGTTTATAATAGTTCAACATATATTCTAACCTGCATTTTATCATGTGCTTACCTCATCCCCTTTATAATGTAGCTCTTACCAGCTCAGCCGTTTCCTAATGTTATGCATTAATGGTAATAACATTGTAACAGGTTGGAGAATGCACTGGCCCAAACTACTCTGGTTCCACGTGGCACTCATACCTGGCCCTGTGTCATGACTGCAGCATCTTAAGATCAGGTTAAAGGCTGGGGTCTCTTCATTTATGCTGATCCATTAAGGACCTGACCTGGCTAAAGTTTATTGCATTTCAAGATTTAAAACAATTTCTTTCCAGTACATAAACATATACTTTTGGTGGTATTTGATTTAACCTAGCGGAAAACAAAACAGCAACCAAAAATTTATTTCTGCTTGTACTAACAAAACAGGTAAGAGTGCCAGAGTAACAAGTAGTTTCCAAATGCACAGTGAAACATGGGAGTGCATTGGCCAAAGAGAATGCAAAGTATCAGCTCTTGCTATAAAGCTAACAATGTGCTGCTCTTTTGGGAGTTAGAAAACTATACAATATATTTAATAACAACTGATGGTATATGTTTTCATGTCAATGAAAAGTGGATAAATTTAGATTACTGCTGTCTATGTGCATTTGACCAAATCTTTTCTGCATTTGACATGAAAATACACTTATACAGCTTTCGTTGGTTGGGTCACAATTTTAGAATAAAACACACTATACCATTTGCAAACTAATTTATCGAAGCAAGATCATGGTCAACCATACAACTCTGGTAGTTTCCATGAGCTCTCTGCAGGACTTTATTTCAGAATCTTTATGATCGGCTTAATTAAAAATTATATAAGTTGTTAGTAGCATTATTTAAAAATATATATATCCTTTATTGCTGTATCTAATCTTGTGACCCCCTACCTCTACTAAAGCAGATTGGCATTATGTTTAAGATATTCTTAAATTACAGATCAAGGGAATGCATTCCGAAGACTTGAGGGCACACCTTTTGAATTTTTATATTATAGAGTAAAGAAAGCATTTTAAAAGCTTTTCTGTGGAATTGATTTTCAGAAGTTAAATGCAACTAGCTCATCGGAAGGCAGCACAGTTGATATAGGAGCTCCCGCTGAGGGAGAACAACCTGAAGTTGAACCTGAAGAATCTCTGGAACCGGAAGCCTGTTTCACAGAAGGTAGGAGAAACAATGGATGTGTGTCCAGTAGACTTCTCTTAGCCATCCACCCACTGCCCTCCCCCTTTTCAATCATATACATCTATCTAACAACCATTATTTGTTTGCTTTACTTTTTCTATATTAAAAAAAGATGATTTTTTAAAAAGAGGTAAGATTTAACTTATATGATCAGATATTCTTAATTTTGTGGATCCTATTCAGCTCTTGAAAATGCTGTTAATTACCGTGTTTCCCCGAAAATAAGACATCCTCCAAAAATAAGACCTACTTACAGGTTTCCTTCTGAGTGAAATATAAGGCATCCCAAAAAAAATAAGCTCCCCCCCCCCACCCTAGGCTAAACATGAGAGATTTGGTCCACTGATTCTGAAAGAAATGGAGTCACAAGAAATTCACCAGGAAATTCAGGAATTGGATTGTTATGATGATGTTCCAGAAGATGACATGATTGTCATTGAATAAATGAGTAAATTCTTGATACTGTAGGATTCACAGTTTGTCTGGTTTGTGTTGACAACTACCGTACTACTGTACAGTATACAGGTAATAAATTTCCTTTAAAATTCATTTAACAATAAATGTGTACCATATTCTTCTTCATGGAAAAATAAGACATCCCCTGAAAATAAGACCTAGCACATCTTTGGGAGCAAAACCCCACCCATGCCCGAATTCATGCCTCTAGTATGCATAATAATAAATATGATGCTATCACCGAAACCAGTTTGGCTCAGTGGATAGAGCGTCAGCCTGCGGACTGAAAGGTCCCAGGTTCGATTCCGGTCAGGGGCATGTACCTTGGTTGCGGGCACATCCCCAGTAGGGGGTGTGCAAGAGGCAGCTGATCGATAATTCTCTCTCATTGATGTTTCTAGCTCTCTGTTCTTCTTTCTTCCTCTCTGTAAAAAATCAATAAAATATATTTTAAAAAATAAATAAATAAATAAAAATTATGCTATCAACATTGTCTTTTACAAAGTTAAAAAAATTAAGAATGAAATATTACCAGAATAGCATTATAGACAATAATAATGAATAATTTATAGATACTGACCAACTTTGACAATTTAAATATTTTTGTTATATTTGCTTCAGTTTTTATTTAAAAATAAAAAAGATACAGAGTAGGCCCCTTTCTTCTATCTTAGAGATAAACCAGTGTCTCAGTATTTTTTTCATTTATAATTCCTACTAATCTGGTCTTTCTTTTTGGTTAAATAGTGTCTTTTCATCTCATATCCTCATTAGAGGGGAAATTACAGTTTCATTTAATTAATTGCAATGAATATATTTAGGACATGTAATTCTCCTCAGTCCTTTGGGAAACAGAAATATCAAAATGATCTTGCCCTGAGAAAACAACAAATATACCCTATATTTCTTAATGAGAAACTAATAACATTTAATAGCACTTCATTAAACTTTCATGAAACAAAGGATAATGATCTGCCGCTTACATTATAAAATAGCATCTGATAAATATCTATTCAGTAAAATACTGTGCTCCTTGCAGATGAGATAACCATTCTTCTGTTCATAAATAAGAGTCCTCTATCGTGGTGAACACCTGTCTCCGGGCTCCTCCGGCTCCCACACATCAGGGCCACCGCACTCTGAGCGCTGCCAGGTCCTGTCAGCTCAGCAGTATCTTCTGTTTCCTGATCACTGTCATCACCATTACCCTTGCTTTCACTTTCCTGGACATTCAGTGGATTGTGTCTCAGACTCTGAACTCCTTTCCCATCTTCTTTCTTCTATCCAATTTTCAAAACAGGCTTACATGATTCTAAAATCAGTGTTCTTATCGGGTAAAGCTTCATAGCTTACAAAAAAAATCTCTACAATATTTCCCCCATTAGATAGCAGATAAAATGTAAAATTTCTCATTCAGGTCCTCTTTTCAGATTAGCTCTCAGTATCTTTTCTTGTCCTGATTCCTAATCCTCTCTGTCATGTAACTTCCAGGCATTCATCTCACCAAGTTCCACCTGTACCATTGTTTCTGCTTTCCTTACAGCTCCAGGTACTAGAACTGGTTCTTACACATGTTTTAAAATTTCATCTCGAATCCATTACCTCCTTAAAGCTCAATATCAGAAATTAATCTCTGCCCACAAACTCTCACAATACCTTATTTGTGATAATTATTGTTTTTTGTAATTATAGAATCTCTTCTGCTTAAAATGCATATTGTTTTTAGAGCAAGGCTATGTCTTAAACATTCTAGTATTATAATTTGTTCAATACAAGTCCTTGAATACAACAGATATTCAATAAATTTTATTTGCAAGCCTTTGATCTAGTAGCCCACAAATTACACAAAGGTATTTATTACATTATTGCTAATAATAGCCAGAATTAAAACTACATAAATATTCAATAATAGTGGAATAATTATATAAATTCTTGTTAAGTCTGGCAATCTTGTTTAGAGGTATTGTGAAACCTTTCATATTGTATTTACTTATAATTAAAAATGAAATACTCGCCCTAGTTGGTGTGGCTTGGTTGGTTGGGCATGGTCCCATGCACCTGAGGGTTGCTGGCTTGATTCTCTTCAGGGTACATGCCCAGTTGGGATATATGCAAGAGGCAACTTTTCAATGTTTCTCTCTCATTCAATGATGTTTATCTCCTCTCTCTCTCTCTCTCTCTTTTTCTCTCTCTCTCTCCCTCTCTTTCCATTTTTCTATCTCTAAAAGCAATAAAAAATTTATTTTTTAAAAGGAAATGTTTATATTACACTATTAAGTGAAATAATTAGAATTCAAATATACAAATATCCACATATGAATGAAATTATCAACTTCTAGTGATTTCAATTTTCTGTCTGTTTTTCTATGTCTTTATAATGCAATATAATCCAATGTAATAGTCACATAAACATAAAAATATGTGGAATGAGTAATTTAAAAACATTATAGATGATTTCTATAAGTGGAAGCCATCTTAAAAAATGGAAGTCATTTACTAGTTGCCAAATAATAATATAGATGAATCTCCCACCAACACAAAATGTGCATAATCAAAGAGTATTTTCTTTTTCTTCCTTTACTTTGACAAATTTTAGACTGTGTACGGAAGTTTAAGTGTTGCCAGATAAGCATAGAAGAAGGCAAAGGAAAACTCTGGTGGAACTTGAGAAAAACTTGCTATAAAATAGTGGAGCACAACTGGTTTGAAACCTTCATTGTCTTCATGATTCTGCTCAGCAGTGGGGCACTGGTAAGTGACATATGATCTGTTCCTTTACCTTTCCTCTCGATGAACCTCCTAGTTCATGTTTTTACAATAAGTTGTTGGTGAGGATGAGAGGCATTGGGTGATATTTTTAGCATAGCTGTGAGAGGCCCAATAAATAGGCTCAGTAAATGTATTGTTCTGGAGTAGGCCTCCAAATGAATCAAACTCAGAACACTATGGTTTTTATAATATCTAAAAAAGGATCTTTTTTAGTTTCACTCAACAGAGACAGTTCTTACTAAGAATGAATATGAAGGTATGATGTGCGATTATCTGCTGAATATCAAACAATATAACGGAACGCCATTGCTGCAGGGAACTCACCTGTCTTGTTCATGCTGATTCACTAGTGCCAACCAAAGTGAATGGTAAATAGTACACTGACATGATTCTGACTAGTAGCAAAGTGAAAACATTACAAACTTATTTTTATGTCTGATTTCATTCAATGGAATGATCAATTTGGTCAGAATATTGATTAACATAATAAAAAGTGTGACCGGTTTTCCTATTTAGTGATACCAACATGGTTGCATTTGTACTATTTTTTTTTTTCAGTTAGCCAGTAATATGTGGTGAATTAATTTCAATATAAGGATATGGCATTGTATCTGGAGGCTTCTAAGCCCACCTCTGATTTAATTGACAATCCTGCATCCTGCCAACTACTCAGAACAAAGAGGGTCAGCCCTGTGTTTTAATGCCAAGTGGAAAGACAACCCTGAATCTCACCAGTGACTAGTGTGAGCTCTTGTAGTAGCTCTTGGTTCTCAAGTACATCCAGTCAAAGCTTACGAAAGTACATCAGCAGGCTGGCTTCTGAGCAGCTTCCATCTTCAGCTATAAACTAAGCTGAAAGATTTTAGGCCATGGTGCTAAGCCGTGGTCACAAGCTCTGATTCCCTTTTTCTTCAAAAAAGACCTTTTTTCTTAATCATTCTTCCATATCACCAGGTTACCCTCATAGTTTTTCCTGTAAGGGGATTGAGTTAGACAACTCCTCTTTTCATTCCAGATGTCCCAACTCTGCAAAATGTTGGCATAAGGAGCATCTGGACACTGTGTGTGTGTGTGTGTGTGTGTGAGAGAGAGAGAGAGAGAGAGAGAGAGAGAGAGAGAGAGAGAGAGAGAGAGAGAGAGAGAGAGAGAGGAGAAAGTGAGAGGTTATAGTCCCGTATCCTTCCCCAGGCTAATGGAGCTTATTGCTCTACATTTGCATTAGTGAGAGGGTACATCCCAGTGACTGCACTAAATGAAGTTAGTCTACTTGCAGTGACTTTCTGCTGTAGAGAGAAGCAGCTGGCAGTAAAAAAAATTTAAGTTTTCTTTAGGTACTGATACTAAAATTTTAAAATCATTTGAATGTATTGGTTGACTGAAATGCCCAGGCAGCAGTCGCTTGCATACAGAAAACTGTAACACAAAATACAGCTGTGGAAAACGAAGGCTTCCAGCGCGGGCACCTAGGAGAGGTTTGCAGCATGTATTTTCTAATAAGCTATCCATCAGCGGCAGTTAGTACAAGGAAGTCTAATTGGACTTTTTTCCTTACAGGCCTTTGAAGATATATATATTGAGCAGCGAAAAACAATTAAGACCATATTAGAATATGCTGACAAAGTTTTCACTTACATATTCATCCTGGAAATGCTTCTCAAGTGGGTTGCATATGGTTTTCAAATGTATTTTACCAATGCCTGGTGCTGGCTAGATTTTTTGATTGTGGATGTGAGTATTCTTCACTGTTTCAGTCTTTTGGCATGTAATGATACATCAAGCATGTCAAACTCAAAGGCTAACACTGGCCAAATAAACGAGGTTTAAGTTTATGTGGGCTGCAAAAAAACAAAAGCTTCAATTTTCATAGGAACATAGGTTTATTTCAATAGAGATGTGCTAGATACAAAGGACTGAGATAAATGAGTAATCATTAGCATAAAATAATAGAACATTTTAATAAAAATAAATATTTTTTCTTGAACATTAACTTTCCAGACACTGAATAACTGTGTCTGGGGGAAAAAAAAAGTAGGTTTACTTGCATTACGCTTATTAATTTGTGTAATGCAAATTGGAGCTTATTGCTCTACATTTGCATTAGTGAGAGGGTACTTCCCAGTGACTGCACTAAATGAAGTTAGTCTACTTGCAGTGACTTTCTGCTGTAGAGAGAAGCAGCTGGCAGTAAAAATTTTAAGTTTTCTGATACTAAAATTTTTAAATAATTTGAATGTATTGGTTGATTGAAATGCCCAGGCAGCAGTCATTTGCATACAGAAAACTGTAACACAAAATACAGCTCTGGAAAACATGAAGGCTTCCGTTGCGGGCTGGAAATAATTAATTTCCAAATTAATTATTTGGAATTAATAAGCGTAATGCAAGTAAACCTACTTTTCTTGTTCTCCGAAAGTGAAGTATTTCTTGATGCACACACCAAACAAGTCAGTCCAAGATGAATGACGTGGCCATCTGCTGCTAAAATATTCGCTGCTAGTATTAGTGGAGAGAAATGGTGCGCCTGCATGCAAGGTGCATAAGGGAAATGAATGCAGCATGATTATAGTAGTCATTAGTGAACATTGTAGTTTGTTGTTAATAATTATGTACAATAGGATATTGTAAAAATTAAGTTACAAAATTTTTATTAAAATATTTATTATATACTGTTATGTTGTCTGGGTTGCAAAAATATTCATTGTAGGCCACATATGGCCTGTGGGCTGTGAGTTTGACATGCTTGTGCTGCATGTTAGTCCTCACAATAATGCTTAGCATATATATAGTGAGCTCTCCGTCAATACTGTCTGCATGGGCCCAAATATAAATGGTGATTTCTATTTTCCCAATGATACAAAGTCACAAAACCTTTTTATTTTTATTTTTTTGACCAACTTACATATATATATATATATACTTTCATAGGTGAAACAGCAGTCAAATGCTATGTTATCATTATTGATTTAGCTTTAAATTAATATTTAACATTCCAAGCTATACAAAAATATGTTAATATAGTTTGCTTTTTTCACTCTCACATTTAATACAATAAATGTATTTAAATTATTCACATCTTTGACATTAGCATCTTTGTTATCACCAGAAATTGTTGAAAAGTGCTTGTCCCATAGATGATTTACTAATTACAAAGAAATGTGAAAGTCCAAATAGCAATAGACACTTCTTGATTTGTATGATGGTTGAAAGAGTTTGGCTATGAACTAATAATTTAAAGGTTTATTAAACTGCATTGATGTTGGAAATAAAGTAAGATGGAGAACCAGAGTATAAGAGGCTTTAAAACATTGAACATGAGGTTACTCCTGATTTCTGAGTGAGAAGTTTGAGGAACATCTCATCTTTTATTCACAAATGTGAGATCATACTGAACAAAAAGTTTTAAATCATGTTTATTTAGTTCTGGAGATTTACTTCTTAAATGCCTTTCAAATTATCAATTCATTCCGAATGGAGAGAAAGGAATTTAAAGGCTTTTTTTCTAGACAAATCTAGGGGATATGTTCATAGCAGCACAATTTACAATCGTTAAGATCTGGAAATGCCCAAGTGCCCATCAGTAGATGAGTGGATAAAAAAGTTGTGATACATTTGTACCATGGAATACTATGCAGCAGTGATAAAGAAGGTTCTCTTACCTTTTGAGACCTCATGGAGGGATCTGGAGAGCATCATGCTAAGTGAAATAAGTCAGCCATAACAAAACAAGTACCACATGATGGTACTCACATGTGGAATCTAAATAAGAAAATAAGCTGATATGGATCCAGAGACATAGAAGCATAGAACAGAGTGAGGAATCTCAGAGGGAAGGTAGGGGAGGGTGGATAGTAGTGGGGGGTAAACAACCAAAGACCATGTATGCATATATGCATGGCCCATGTACACAGGCAAAAGGGTGCTAAAGGCCTGGGCTGGAGGGCAGGGGGCTGGAGGTGTCAATGGGAGGACAGGAGACTTATGTAATACTTTCAACAACAAAGGATTATAATAAAAATAAAGTCTAGGGGAGCTGGTGAGCACAGGGAATGAGGATGTGGGGAGGGGAACAGATTGATGATCACCATCAACATAGAGGAAGAAAACAGAATTTTCAGGAAAGTACAATGTGTTTAATATTGTAGTTCATTGTAAAGATAATATTCTATTAATTTTAATAATTTCTTGGCAATTAAGGACATAATTTGATATATAAAATTTAAATATCATGTAAACAAAAGAGAAAAATAGACTCTTGAAGAAAATTTTTTTAGTTTCAGGTAAAAAAATGATTTTTAATCCACTATGACCTTTCTAATCACTGAACACAAGAAAAAATTATGTACCCTGTTTCCCCGAAAATAAGACAGTGTCTTATATTAATTTTTGCTCCCAAAGATGCACTAGGTCTTATTTTCAGGGGGTGTCTTATTTTTTCATGAAGAAGAATACAGTACACATTTATTGTTAAATAAAAATAAAGGAAATTTATTACGTGTATACGGTACGGTAGTACGGTAGTTATCAACACAAACCAGACAAACTGTGAATCCTACACTATCAAGAATTTACTCATTTATTCAATGACAATCATGTCATCATCTTCTGGAACATCTCATCATAACAATCCAATTTCTGAATTTCCTGGTGAATTTCTTGTGACTCCATTTCTTTCAGAATCAGTGGACCAAATCTCTCATGTTTAGCAATAGCACTGTCTTTAAACGAGTACTTCTTGTCAAGGTAGCCTGCTCGCAGTGCATTTGCAATGCAGCTGTCAGTGATTTTCTCCCATGAATTCTTCACCCAAGTCACAGCTTCTTGCAGTTTAGGTTTCACAAAATTTCTGAGACAGAGCCTAGGGGGGCCTTATTTTCGGTGGATGCCTTATATTTCACTCAGAAGGAAACCTGTAAGTAGGTCTTATTTTCGGAGGATGTCTTATTTTCGGGGAAACACGGTAATAGATATTTGCATTTAGCAGAGAAAAATAAATTTGTTTTATTTTTTTCCTAATCTGCCTGAAGCAAATCTACTATTAAATATACCATATAAAATTACATACAAAATCACATCAGAAATTTTCTGGCAATAAATGACAATAAATATTTAAAATCTGTATGTTTAGACATTAGCAAAAATAAAAATATATACCCAAACTATACCATTCTTTTATTTGTATAATAGTTTATAGATGACATTTTTTCTTTTCCTTATTATCTTTATATGGTTAAAATACTTGATAAATGTATAATAAAACATCTTATATTTAACATACTATCCTATATAATAAAAGCCCACAGACTAAAATAGGGAAACAACCAGAATGACCAGAGACCAGAACAACCACAGCCCCTTGCCCTGGCTGGCCCCACCCCCTAGCAAGCAGTTAGGGGCAATTAGGCAGGCAGAGAAAGTGGTTAGGGGTCATTAGGTAGGCAGGCAGAATAGTTAGGGGCAATCAGATAGGCAGGCGAGCAGTTAGGAGCCAGCAGTCCCAGACTGAGAGAAGGATGTCTGACTGTCAGTTTAGGCCTGATCCACAGAGATCCCTGTGAGATTGTGCCTAAATCAACAGTTGGACATCCCCTGAAAAATCCTGGATTGCAAGAGGGTGCAGGCCAGGCTGAGGGATCCCCTTTCCCGTCTAGTATAATAATAAAGGCATTAAGTCAATACTACCTGAATATAGAGAAATCCTTAAGAGAAATCTAGTCCTGTAGCTGGTGTTCATATTACCTAACATATCCTGATATTTACCTTCTTGGATTTAAAACACACACACACACACACACACACACACACACTTAGTTTGGAATATTAAACTAAACAATACTTTGCCTTACATTGATATATTTATTAATCATCTATTTTTTTTATTAAAGAAACTAATGTGAATGTCATTTTTTTAGACCTATCAGAACTGATAGTTGTCTTGTGAGGACAGATATGTATTCAACTAGAAGATGACATGTGTATTGTCCATTCATTTCACTGAGGGAGAAAGAAAGTGTTGAGGGCAGTGCTAGAGTTTAAGGGAGGAGAATGTCAGCAGGTACAGATGAGGGGAGGGGCAACAAGATGCTCAGATACTGATGTCTGCCCACAGGGCCTGTTCAAGAAACAAGCAGTGCTGGAGGGTAAGCACAGTGCTGCAGAGTGAGGGAAAGCGTTCTGCAAATGGATGATAAGACAGGAAAGGTAAGTTGGAGAAGAGTTTGGAGAACCTGAGATGCCATCCAAGGAGATTTAGACCTACCTATAGTAATAAAAGCGTAATATGCTAATTAGACCTGGAGTCCTTCTGGACAAAGCCATGGTGGAGGGGCCGAGGCAGAGGCAGTTAGGGGCAATCAGGCCAGGAGGGGAGGGCAGTTGGGAGTGATTAGGTTGGTGAGGGGGAGAGGGGGAAAAGTTGGGGTTGAACAGGCAGGTAGGCAGGTGAGAGGTTAGGAGCCAGCGGTCCCAATTGCGAGAGGGATGTCCCAGATTGGAGAGGGTGCAGGGGGCTGAGGGACAGCCCCCCCATGCTTGAATTTCATACACCAGGACACTAGAGATTTAATAAAGTAGAAGCCATCGAAGATTGTCTATGAAAAGTAACAATGAAAGCTCACTCTTTAAGGGAGAGAAATTAGGTGGAGGGATAACTGATGGATGGAATAAAATGGAAATTATTTAGAGGCCAAAGACAATTTGGAACTTAATGTTTAAATTATCTGTGAGGAGGAGACTAACAAAGCCTAGAAGTTTATATTTTAGGAAAAATACATAGCACACTTTAAAATAATATTTTATAGCTCAATTTTATTCCAAATTTAGAAGTTTTGCTATTTTAGATTACATGTGCAAAATAAGTTTGAATATCATTTTATTGTAAAAATGTTTTGTTTCACTTACTACTATTTTTCTTAAAAAATATTTTTGTCAAATATCTATTAATGCCAAAGTCTTAAAACTATATTATACATCTATTTTTATTTATCTGCTTTTGAAATTCAGGTGCACTTTAGGAGAATATATATATATATATATATATATATATATATATATATACACACAGTATATAGTTTTTAGCTTACATAATTTTAATGAGTTTCCTGTGTAATTTCAATGGAAGTCAGGTATTTCTGTGTCACCTGTGACAGTCCTTACCTTTTTTGTCAGCTGAAACTTTAAAACTATACCAACTACATTATTCATTTGTACACATGATTAAAGAAAATGTTGTTTTGGTAATTTCTAGATACTTATACTAAAATCTAAGCTTTTATAAGTTAACTAGAGTCCCGATGCACAAAATTCATGCAGCCTCGGGGGCTTGCCTGGGCCTTCACAGCTCTAGCTTCATCCAGAAGGTTTTCCAGAATGATATCTGGAAGGTCTTTCGCCTGTCTGGTCTAATTAGCATATTAGGGTTTTATTATTATAGATTTGAGCTAATAAATGCCTTTACACCTTCACACTAAAATTTACATGAAGACAAAGCCACTATGTAGAGGCCAAGATCATTCTGAATGAGTTTATGTTTCGATTCACCAGTATTTTGTAGTTACTTGTCTACTTGTACCAAGTTTCAATTTTCCTTTCAGGTCTGCTCAATAGCATGAGAAATGATAAAGTTTTACAGCTACATAGATGAAGATTGCATATCTGTGCCATTATTTTTCTTGCTTTACACTTAATTTACAAAAATGTTCATGTCAAGATTCTTGGAAAGAGAACCTGCATAGTTTTTTTTTTTTTTTCCTTTTTCATAAGTTTATGATAGTGGTTCTAAAAGTGTGGCTCACCCATCCCTATCATTCGATTCACCTGGAAATGTTAAGAAACACAAATTATCAAGCCCCACCCCAAACCTATTGAATCAGACTCTGTCAGGACCTTTCTGTTTCTACAAGCCCTCCAGGTGATTTTGATACTCAGTGAAGTTTGAGAACTGCTTGTTCATTGAATAGGTTGAACTGTTGAACTGTGTAAGCATTTTTGTCTGTAAATAAGAAAATTGTGTTCCTTTTTCTGTATAGGTCTCCTTGGTCAGCTTGACTGCAAATGCCTTGGGTTACTCAGAACTTGGTGCCATCAAATCCCTCAGGACACTGAGAGCTCTGAGGCCACTGAGAGCCTTATCCCGCTTTGAAGGAATGAGGGTAAGACCAAATGCTTTAGAATTTTTCGAAATTATAAGCAAGAACAGACATTTTGTACCTTAGAAATGACACATCCATGGAAAGTTTGTGTCTTCTGCATTCATACTGACATAACCAGTCAATCAATAATATTTGTCACTGCGGGGGACGCTCACAGACTATAATGCCTAAGTGTTTGTTCCTTACTAGATGTTTTCACCCTGTGGGAAATCTCTATTTTTGTTGTGGAGGCTTCTAATGTGAGTCAAGATAAATGATGTTCATTCCATTTATAAATGTTCAGGAAATCCCACACAGTGTAATTTAAATAAATCATTTTCCATCGTTTCTTCATTGCTCCCTGTGACTGATGTGTTTTGAGCCATTCAAAGTCCAGATCTAGCTTCTTAGATTTGAAACACATGCTGAGATGGCTGAAAAGTAGGTCAACTGTGAAAATGTAGCACTCATTTAAAAAGGTGGTACAAAGAGCAGGAAGGCATTTGTGCTTATCATTTGTCATCCCTGAGGCACAAAACCTGAGACCACATGCCCTCAGCACCGAGGAAATGATGCTGTGTGATAGTGGATTTCCTTCTTTAAAAAAGAACTTTTAAAAATCATTTTTTTGTGATATTTTAAAATACTTGGGACTTTCTATGAATATTTCAAACTCAACATTGTTTGGATGATAAGGGTAGATATGTGTGTCTTTGTTTGTGCACCTACAGTTGCACAGAAACTAATTACTAGCCTCTAAATTCTTTTCACTTTACCAATTTAAATTGCTGTGGGTTTTTTTAAATATATTTTTTATTCATTTCAGAGAGCAAAGGAGAGGGAGAGAGAGATAGAAACATAAATGATGAGAGTGAATCATTTATAGGCTGCCTCCTGCATGTCCCCTACTGATAATTTAGCCCATAATCCAGGCATGTGCCCTGACCAAGAATCAAACCATGACCTCCTGGTTCATAGGTCAGTGCTCAACCACTGAGCCACTCTGGCCGGGGAGAATTGCTGTTTTTACAGTAGTAGTTTTTCCTGTAGAAATGCAATCAAACTTTCAGTACTAGAATAACTTTCCTATTTTTAATCAAATTTGCATATGTATGCACTTAAATCCTTAATACTTCCATAGATTTAACTGTATTGGAAAATACATGTGTTGTTTTTTGCTACCCAGCTTTTAAAAATATATATAATTGTATTAACCAATATCTCCTCACATTTGCATACTAGAACATTTCCTATGGTGAACTTAAAAATTAAGTGTCGCCTGACCAGCATGGTTCAATGGTTGAGCCAGGAGGTCAGGCTTTGTGAACCAGGAGTTCATGCTTCAATTCCTGGTCAGTGCACATGCCCAGGTTGCAGGCTCCATCCCCAGTGGGGGACTTGCAGGAGGCAGTTGATCAATGATTCTCTATCATTTATGTTTCTATCTCTCCTTTCCTTTCTGAAATCAATAAAAAAATAAAAATTAAAAAGAATTAAGTGTCAAGACAAGGTACCTCTGAATCATGAGAGTTGAAGTTCTGGTGGTAACTTAACAGTATAATAAGTTCTTTAAAACTTACTTACATTTATTTTTTAAAGAAATTTCACAAAGGAGGATCCCCAGGGCCAGAAAAGTTACATAACTTGTTCAAAGGTGCATAGCTAATTTGTGATACAAACTAGAATACAGATCTCCTGAATTCCAAACTCTTTCTTTCTCCTCCTCTCATGTTCAGTTTCCGTGCTTCACTCTCTTCGCTCCAGTTTTTCTTTGTAGGGTAACCCTATACTACCTTGTTTGGGAGAGTCCCGCTTTATACTTGCTTTCTCAGAATAGTTATCATTAGCATTCCCTTTCACCCTGGAAACTGACCCTCAAATGTTCTCTTTTACTCTCAGATTTTGGATATTAAATGTTATGTTTGGCATGATTTTTTTTAAAAAATTGTGTCATTCACATGATTACATTACTTTTGTAGGCATGTCATTATTTGTACTCTTAATTATTTTTTGCATTCATGATTAGTCCTATTCTTTGATGTCAGTTTGATATGCATATTGCCTTACCACTTGGCAAAACATTCTACAACATAATATAGATTTTATACTATTCTGAAAAATAATTAAACATTTTATTGTAGTTGGAGCTATTAGAGACTAGTTTATGCCTAGTATAAAACTTTAAGAACATATATATTTTCTCTCATTTGACTGTTGTTCTTTTTATAGTGTTTAAAAATAGGTAACCATAAGTAAATATTTGTTGTTGACTTTTCACCTATTTTTCCTTCTCATGTCAGGTTGTTGTCAATGCTCTTTTAGGAGCCATTCCATCCATAATGAATGTACTTCTGGTTTGTCTGATCTTTTGGCTAATATTCAGTATCATGGGAGTGAATCTCTTTGCTGGCAAGTTTTATCATTGTATTAACTACACCACTGGAGAAATGTTTGATGTCAGTGTAGTCAACAACTACAGCGAATGCAAAGCCCTCATAGAGAGCAATCAAACTGCTCGGTGGAAAAATGTGAAAGTAAACTTTGATAATGTAGGACTTGGATATCTTTCTCTGCTTCAAGTAGTAAGTAACCACTTTATTACTCTTTTGATGTATTATTAAAGTGAATGTAATTTTTTTTCTGTATTCATAAGTACATACTTCTCCAGGTCCATCTGTATAGATTCTCCTCCAAAATTACTGAACTATCTATCTTCACTATGTTGAAAGTGGACTGCTCTGAAAGTTTATTATCTCCCAGGCTATGCATTAGACCCCAGTAACAGTTCTTTGTTATTGAGATTTCTTTGTGGGTTCACATTGTTTTCCCCATCCCAACTCTGAGAAAATAGAAGGACAGGCCCTAGGGGTTTGGGTGGTAGACTTCTGTACTCTTTCTCAGGGACCTGAGAAGATAGATACAAGTCCTCACCCACCCATGCTTCAACACCAAAACTCCCCACCTTTACATCCTTCATACAGACTGCAACCTCATTCCCATGTTCCTGCCTGCTGCTTGAACACTTTCAGAGAGAATTACTCTCTTGCAAATGAAAACCTTCCTATTAAGTCGATTATGTCACTATCAATTCATAACAATTAGTGCAACTTTTCAAACGACCACCCTAAATTATGTCCACAAGCTCCATGAGATGACCACCCCCCCCACACACAATTCCCAACACTATCTGAACATGAGAGGGAAGACCCTGTGGCACTAAAGAACTGGAAAAAAAAATGTGCAAGACTTGTTTTTAGGTTTACTGTGTCCACACGAAAAAGCAAATATTTGAAAGAGTAAATTGCAATTGAATATAAAGTTTGTTTCAAATTAAGAAACTCCTTCTTATAGAATAGTGCCTTGAAATAGTATATTCAACAATATGGAGGAGATTTTCAGGAACAAACCATCATGATTCATATTAGTATCTATTAGAACAGAAAAAAGCATTAAGATCAAACAATTCACCATAGTTTTCAACTTGTTTGATTCTAGTACTACATACATAAAATTACTTCATCAAATTTCATGTTAGGAACATCAGATACAAAGGTTGTTAATAATTGCTTTTATAATAGCATGTTGTTATAATCTATCAGGGTTTAACTAAATATATATCTTTAACATCTTTGTGTTATATATACACAATGTCTGTGTGTGTTTAACATCATATATATATATATATTTAACATCATATATATATATATTTAACATCATATATATATATATATATATATATATATATTAGAAGAATATAAAGTTGAAGTATTTCCAAAGCATATATTATAAAACTTTGCCCAAAGAGTTTAGAAATTAAGTACAAATTATTATATATATTTGTTTTAAATTAATGTTGGTCAATCAATCTAATATTTAATTTCTTTTATAAAATTATAATTTAGGGGGAAGAAATTAAATGGTGTGATTTTTTTACAGGCCACATTTAAGGGATGGATGGATATCATGTATGCAGCTGTTGATTCACGAAATGTAAGTCTACTTAGAGGGAAAATTGTTTAATTTGTTCCAGTGAGTAATTTCACAGTGTTGTATTTTAGTGATACTGTCAATAAAATAAAATTGTGATCAATTTATAGAACACATCTATTTTACAAAGACAGAATATTCACCTTATTTTTTTCTCACTGTGAATCATTTAACATATTTTCTAATATCTAGCATGGCACCTGGCACTTAAAATTTTTTTGACTGAATTTGAAATGAGACATTTTATTTTTGGTTCTGATAGCTATGGTCATTTGTCCATTAGGAGCCCTCATGGGCACTTTCTTCATCTATCTAGGTTTTTATCAGTTTTTACCTTTCTTGTAATATAAGGGATCTGATTAATGGTGGGAAAAAACAAATAATACAAAACAAACAAAAATCTTAATAGCACTCCTCCAAGGGAAGTAAGATATTTGTGGTAAAAGAATAGAGCTTTCATAGAGCTTCAACACTTTTGAAATTTTTTTTTTACAATTTCTATTAATTTTATTAATTTGCTGATTTCATTAACAGTGAGGGAAGAAATTACATTAAAATAAAAGATTGGACTCTGGTACATCACCAGAACATGATAATTAAGCTTAAAATGTTATTTACCTAGCACCAGCTACCAGACTTAAAAAAAATCCTGAGGGATTTTTTGTTTGTTTTGGGTTGTTTATTTTGTGTGTGTATGTGTGTGTGTTTTATTCCACCATAAAGAGAGCACAAGAGCTAAAATCCCTGTATTGTATCTCTGTAAGTGCTATGCCAAAGACTTTCTGACATTTTATCATTTAATTTTAAATAATAACCTCATCATGTAGTTTGACATTCAACTCTATCTTATCATGGAAGCAAAGAGGATTAACACACTAAGTGGTAGAATATGTTTTTGAACTTTTGACCACAATGGGCTTATAACTGCTTTTTACAGTAGTTTTCTACTTATTTGATTACTTCATTTAAAGTTCTCTCTATCTTTTTTATCAATAACCTACATGACATGCAACTTACTTTCAGTTTCTATCTTAATCATTTAGCATACATTGTTTGTTACATAACTCTTTGACATTCAAGCATTTTACAAAAGATGGAATCTAATTGCCCCTTAAAAATATGAAAAGTTGCTCACCCTTACTCTCATAAATCCACAAAGAAATGTAAATTCAAACCAAAATGAGATATCACCTGCACACCTACCTGACTGGCATATTTAAAAGTTTGATAATATTAAGTGTTGCCAAGATTAAACAGCAATAACTCTTAAACTGTGCTATGGGGGAGAGGGGGAGGGAAGAGGATAAATATTCCTTTAAAACCTTAGGAACCATCACAATTACACTAATAAATGACCTTACCTCTGCTATGCCGGCAAGCCACACCCACCAGCCAATCAGGAATGAGTATGCAAATGAACCCAACCATGTTGGCTGCAGCCACAGAGGGAGCAGGTAGTGTGGGTTTCCCTGGCAATGGAAGAAGCCAAGCTTCCTGCCCATTCTGTTTGGCCCTGGCCTCTGCTCAAGGCTACAAAGTTTCAATTATAGAAGTTAAATATATCCCAGATACCAGAGCCTCCCCTTGGATTGCCGGGGAGCATGGCGGGGAGCATGGCGGGCCTACAAATCACCACAGGCCCTTCACCCAGGCTGCCCTATGCCCCAAGGGAACCTCCACCCTGATCTGGGGACACTCTTTAGGGCAAACCAGTCAGCCCTCACCCATGCACCAGGCCTCTATACTATCTAATAAAAGAGTAATATGCAAATTGACTGTTACTCCAACACATAAGATGGTTGCCCCCATGTGGTGAAAGATGGCTGCCCCCATGTGGACATAATATGGATGCCACAAGTTGGTCAGCAGGAGAGGAAAGTTGGAAGACCCAGCCTGCAAAGTGGGGCAGTTGGGAATGATCAAGCCTGCAGGGGAGGGTAGTTAGGGGTAACCAGACCAGCAGAGGAGGGAAGTTCGGGGTGACTGGGCGTGCAGGAAAGGGCAGATGGGGGAGACCCAGGCCTGCAGAGGAGGGCAGTTAGGGGCAATCAGGCTGGCAGGGGAGTGGTTAGGGTGATCAGGCTAGTAGGCAGAAGCAGTTAGGAGCAATCAGGAAGGCAGGCAGGTGAGCAGTAGGGAGTTAGCAGTCCTTGATTGTGAGAGGGCTGACCCAGATTGGAGAGGGTGCAGGCTGGGCTGAGGGACACACACACCCCGTACACAAATTTCATGCACCTAGCCTCTAGTTATTCAATAAAGTTAAGATATTCTTAATCTTGCAATTCCATTTTTAACTATATTCTACAGAAACTAGTGTACATACATAGGAGATCTGTGTGCAAGGATAAACATAACATTTTTTTGCATTATCAAAAACTTTAAACAGCTCAAAAGTAGTAGAAATGGACAAATAATTTAATATTATTTTTTGATAAAATTATATATGAATATAATATGCACAACAATGTGGATGAATCTTCAAAATATAACAGAACTATAACAAATGTGTCTGCCATGCAGAATGTAGACACAATTAATCTTATTGTTCAAGAATAGGTTCTTTGAAGCAAGAAAAAGCAAGAAAAAAATTACCATAAAAGTCAAGATAAAGATTATCTCTAGCAGAGATGGTCAAATTTACGTTTGAGAAGGATATGCCAAGGGTTTCTGAAGTCCTGACAATGTCCTGAATTGTGAAATTCACTGTATAATCATTTATTACATCTTACACTTGTATGCTATGCACATTTGTGTATTTATTGTATTTAATGAAAAAAACATTTAAAAGTGCCATTTTATATTACTTTCTACTACACACACACACACACACACACACACAAATGAAACAAAAGTATTATCAAAATATAGGTATTTTGTAATATTTATGAAATTTCCTATTTTATTCTATTTCATTAGGAGGAAAAAAAAATAATGTTGGCCATTACCCTCTAAAGTGATTTCATGACATGTTAGGCCAGCGTTTTTCAACCGCTGTTCCGCGGCACACTAGAGATGTTGCCTGGTGTGCCGTAGGTGCAGACAAGACAAGAATTTTATAATTTTTCACTATTTTGTTTACTTAATATTTCATAATAAAGTAATTATAAAATACTTTCTTTGTGTTTATTTGATTCCTATTCAAGAGAATTACTTTATATATAGTCAATATAGGCACAGAGTTAAATTTTTTAACATTTTCTAATGGTGGTGTGCCTCGTGATTTTTTTCATGAAACAAGTGTGCCTTTGCCCAAAAAAGGTTGAAAAACACTGTTAGGCCATTACCTGCATCCATTATCTCCTGTGACTGGTTAACTTAGTTGGTGAGACCTAAACTATAGGTTACAGCCAAAGCACAAACCAACTATCACACCTTTTTTTGATCGAAAGTGTGCCGTACAAGAGAATTCATCATGCAGAATCTGTGCCTAAGGCCTACTTAATAAGATGAATCAATAGACTCATATTCAGAATGAGATCCATCTGATATACCTATATCCGCATATACCTATCATAAGAAATGTGTAAGAGAAATCATACCTTTATTTTTAGCTTTATATTATTACTAGAGGCCCAATGCATAAAAATTCATGCAAGAGTAGGTCTTCCTCCCCCCGACTGCTGGCACCAGATTCCCTCTGGCACCTGGGACTCCGGCTGGCTTTTCTCCAGCCCTGGCTTCATCATAAAGAACATCCAAAATGATGTCAGAAAGACGTCTGGTCTAATTAGCATATTACTCTTTTATTGTTATAGATTCAATAAGAACTGTTTTAAATACTCTTCATATATGACTACTATATTTAACATTCCGACTCCCATATGAGATTTAGGCTTTATTATTTCCATTTTACAGGTGAGGAAACTGAGTCAGAATAAATTTTAAAGGTTTTAACATAACATTTATTCTTTTGGAGGAGGAAATCCTCACTTTGCATGTTCTATTGGGGTATTTGCTTATAAAATACATTCATGATCTAAGTAGTTATTGGTGAAATTAATTTTATTCTCAGATATTGAGACATGCTTTGAGAATTGAAAACTAACATAATGTCCTTTTTATGAAACAAGTATTAGGTCTAATAGCTGTCATTCTTTATATTTTGTAGGTAGAATTACAACCCAAGTATGAAGACAATCTCTACATGTACCTTTATTTTGTCATCTTTATTATTTTTGGTTCATTCTTTACTCTGAATCTTTTTATTGGTGTCATCATAGATAATTTCAACCAACAGAAAAAGAAGATAAGTATACTAAAACTTTATCTTTGCTCTAATATGTGAAATGAACATGTCATATTATTTTCTTTTGGCTCCAAAATGTAGCCACCAAAAAGAAAAAATGTAAAATCCATAAGCTATTTTGAGAGACTTATTTAGCTATAAGATGGCTTACAAAACATGTATTGTATTTCTATTATAGAAATCTGACTGACCAATATGGCATAACTTATATATTGACTATATGCATCTTTATAAATATAGATATTAATGAGCAACATTAGAATAGAATATGGAGCCAATTTTCACACAGCTACTAAGGTAGATTATATAGCTTGCAAAGAACATGATTTTAAACAAGTTTTGTTTTCATTTCCTTACTTTGGAGGTCAAGATATTTTTATGACAGAAGAACAGAAGAAATACTATAATGCAATGAAAAAACTGGGTTCAAAGAAGCCACAAAAACCCATACCACGGCCTGCTGTAAGAATAACACTTACATCATCAGTAAAAGCTATGTTATCTCTCAATTTCACAGCTCAAATTGTTAGATACTAGTATTTTTTTAATTTTCAAAGAAAAGTTTTACCTTAGCAATGTGACTAGCTAGACCAAATAGCCTTAGTGTATGTATTTTATATATGCAATATGTATAAATATATTTTATAGACATGTAAAATATATATAAGTAAAATGTCAGTTATATCATTGAGGAGCTTCTAATAGTATAGAGAGGAAGATATATCCATATATATATATATATATATATATATATATATATATACACACACACACACACACACACACACACACACACACATATATATATATATATATATATATAGTGTTGAAATATTGTATACGCTCAGTGTATAGTGGAAGCAGATTGGGATAATTGGTACATCTCAGATATGTTCCATTTTCTACCCAACTCTTTAGACTGGATGAAATCATTAATGAAACAAGTAACAGTGTGGTTGTTTTTTAATTTCATATTCTTTCCTAGCATCTTGCCCCTCAATCAGATAACATGATTCATTTTATGACCCGTTATGGCTATTCCAATTATATATTTGCCATTTGTTGCTGGTTCTGTTTGATTGTTGTTGGAAATTGTTGTCAGGAAAATTCTGGAATTTTTTCAGAACTCCTCCCCTGAGGTATATATAGTGCAAGGCAATCCAGTGTTCTCCAGAAATCCATATTCTTTGATTCAATTAATAACAATATAAAACTAGCTATGCCCATGTTCAGTTTGTAAGTTGGCCAAAAGATCAGAAAAAATAGATAGTGTTATTTAATAAAACAGAAGGAATGTTCAGTTTGAGCCTAGTTTTTGAGAAATAATACAGTTTGAATGGATGAAAAGAAAAACAGAGTACATTCAGTGTATGAGAAAATATATAGTCCAAGCCATGAAAATAAATATTTCCATTGATAATAGTGACATTTGTTTTAGTGGGTAGTAAATACGGGGTATTTGGGGTTAAATGAACGAAGATAACCACTATGAGTCTGATGAAATTGATCTTAATTAAGCAATACAAATGCAATATAGTTAAAAGAACAGCATGCTAATGTGTGTGTGTGGGGGGAAGATTTTAGCCCTGACCTGTTTGGCTCAGTGGATAGAGAGTCAGCCTGTGGACTCAAGGGTTTCGGTTTTGATTCTGGTCAAGGGCATGTACCTTGATTGCGGGCATATACCCAGTAGGGAGTTTGCAGGAGGCAGCTGATCGATGTTTCTAACTCTCTATCCCTCTCCCTTCCTCTCTGTAAAAAATCAACAAAATATATTAATAAAAAATATTTTAGAGACTGCTTTAAGAAGATGTTAGAGATAAAATAACAGATGAGTCCATAATATGGGGTCATGTCAAATAGGGCTGAAACATGAGAGATACAGTATGAGCTAATAAGGAAACTCAATGGGATGAGGCAGCTATAAAGTCTAGGAAAAGAAGGAAGATATGTAGACAATGAAAAACTTAAAACAGTTGATTTTTGTGAAATAATTGGTTCCAATAATCAATGAAAGGAATGTATTATAAATGCATTTAGAAATGCAGATGTAGTTCTTATGGGACATCAGACTGAGGTAAGGATTTTAGACTTGTCAGACAGAATTCAATTAAGCTCTGAAGCATAGATTCATTTTTGAAAGATAATTAAAATAGACAAAAAAAAAAGTGCTGAGCATGAAGCCTTGAGCACTTCCCTATTAGTGGAAGAGGTAAATCAAAAAAGGAAGATATTGATTAGTAAGGCAGTATATAGAGAAAGGTATGATTGAGAAAAATATTTTTAAAAAGTCAGGCTGTTTAACTATATCAAATGACATAGATTCACATGGATAGGTGTAGAGATATATGGGAAAAGATCAGGGCATTTAGCTATAATATTATTGTTGACAGTTTGGCAAATTAGGAAATGATGTAGTATAATCCATCTAATTCAGTCATTCATTAAGAATGTACTATGTGCCCTGGCCGGTAGGGCTCAGTTAGTTGAACATTGAACATTGTCCTATGCACTGAATTGATGAATTTCCAGTCAGGGCACATGCCCACGTTGTGGCTCAACACCTGGTAAGGGGCTTGGCTCCAGATCAATGTTTATCTCTCTTTCCCTCTTCCTTACTCTCTCTCTAAAAATCAAGTTAAAATATTTTATAAAAAGATAATATGCTATATCAAGCATTTGAAACTTAGTGTTTAACAACACAGAGTCTATTTAGTGCGGCAAATTGTAATTAAAAAAAGTCACACTAATAAAAATATCCATGAAAGAATACATACACCACTTGGCTGTGAGAACAGATTAAGGAAGAGGGAGCTCATTAATAAGAAAGTTAGGGAAAGCTTCGCTGAAGCGATGCATTAATTGAGGATTGAAGAAAAATGAGAAGGTATCAATAGGCAAAGTGGAAAGAGAAAAGTCCTCCAGGAAAAGGAGAATGCATATGTGAAGGCCCTGAGGAAGGAAGGCCAGTGGGGCTGGAGTGCAGAGAGCGGGGAAATTTCTGAGAAAGCGAGAACTATCCTGGGAGCAGCTGAGGAACAAATAATTTTTTTATTGTTATCAAGGGCTAAGATGAAGTGATACAACATAAATCTCTGGTGAACAAGACCCTCAGGGTTATACCCCTTCCTCCAGCATATTCTACATCCTGCAATTTAAATTGGAGACATCAATCAGTGACTGAGAATTGAAGGTTTATGTAGAGGTGACCCATTAGGAAACTATATGGGCAGGGACTCTGAGATGCTTTTTATTGATCACGATAACATGAAAATAAAGACCAAGTTTCTGCTTTGAAGCACAACTGAAACCACTGCACTCCAGGTGCTATATCAGAGAAAAATGACAGTGTTCTGTCCTGACCAAGGCTCCAAACAAGTGGAAGAGAAACTTTAAGTTAACTAAGAGCAAATCATTGACAATATAATGTCATCCATATTATGACAAATGTGAGCACAAAGTTTTCTCAGAGCAGAGTGCTTAAAACTTAAAACTGAGTTAGAATTCACCAGACAATTCCGTTTTAGATAGAGGAGACAGATAAACAAGATAAAATGATATTATAGGACAATGATAGAAAATATCAGAAAGGTAGAAATAAAAGGAACTTAACCAGACCTGGGAAAGGAAATTGCAGCAACCAAGAAGAAGGAAGACCTTGGAACAGGAATTCGATGCATTTATTAAGTCCAATCCAGCAGGCCAGATATGTATTCAGAGAAAACCATAAAATGTGACAACCAGGTGGTGAGGTCAGAACACCAATAGAGAGAATCCAGACCTGTGAATGTATGGAACTGGGAAACTATTATATGAAGTATACTAGTATAGGTAGCCGAACACCAGTCATTGAGAAGGTAGAGGACAGCTTGGCAGAATTGTGTCATTGCCAATGCCTTAGAGTGCTTGGTTCAGGAAAAAAAAAAAAAACAGATAGAGGCAAAAAAGAACAAAACGTGGTCCAGTTAGCAGAATTGGTTTACAAGATGAGGACCTAATTTCATAAATAAGACATAAGGCCAGTTAGTTCTTGGAAATAAAGGTCCAAAATAAAATGGGCAAAGGTGGAATATCTGAATTATGAACTATAATTTTTAAAGATAATTTTATTACAGAAGAGTTACCTCATAAAATCTTCACACAGTTTTTCTTATTTTAACATCTTACATATCAAATTCTTCCTAATATAAAACAAGCATGGTGTGTTTTTATGAAAATGCTGCATTTTCATATTGCTGTGTTAAAATCAGGTAAGTTGAAATTTATTTTGCCCCAGTTCCTAAATGAACTTTTACATATTCTTTGTTCCAGAACAAATTCCAAGGAATGGTTTTTGATTTTGTCACCAAACAAGTCTTTGATATCAGCATCATGATCCTCATCTGCCTGAACATGGTCACCATGATGGTGGAAACTGATGACCAGAGTCAAGAAATGACAAACATTCTGTACTGGATTAATCTGGTGTTTATCGTCCTGTTCACTGGAGAATGTGTGCTGAAACTAATCTCTCTCCGTTACTACTATTTCACCATTGGATGGAATATCTTTGATTTTGTGGTGGTCATTCTATCCATTGTAGGTAAGAAGAGGTACTTTTATTCAATTAAGAAAGCTATTAGTTGCCGAAACTGGTTTGGCTCAGTGGTAGAGCGTCGGTCTGCTGACTGAAGGGTCCTAGGTTCAATTCTGGTCAAGGGCATGTACATTGGTTGCGGGCACATCCCCGGTGAGGGGTGTGCAAGAGGCAGCTGATCGATGTTTCTCTCTCATCGACGTTTCTAGCTCTCTATAAAATATATTAAAAAAAAAAAGCCATCAGTGAAAAGTTGTGATCTAAAACACTGATATTAGCTGAAGGATTATCACATATGACCTTTATTATGTTCAGATACTTTACATCTACTTCTATTTTATTGAGTGTTTTGATCATAAATGGATGTTATGCCTTATCAAATGTTCTTTCTGTGTCTATTGATAAGATCATATGATTTCTATCCTTTGTTGTTGTTGTTGTTGTTTTTAATATGGTGTATTACATTGATTGATTTGCATCTGTTGAACCATTCTTGTGCCCCTGGAATGAACCCTACTTGATTGTGATGTACTATTTTTTGATGTACTGTTGTATTTTATTTGCTAATATTTTAAAAAAGATTTTTGCATCTGTATTCATCAGAGATATTGGTCTGTAATTTTCTTTTTGTGTGTGTTATCTTTACCAGAGTTTGGTATCAAGGTTTATTGGCCTTCTAAAACTATGTTAGGAAGTATTGCCTCTTCAATTTTTTGGAAGAGTTTGAGATGGATAGGTTTTAAATCTTCTTTGAAACTTTGGTAGACTTCACTGGTGAATCAATCTCATCCTGGACTTTTCTTTTTTGGGGAGTTTTTAAAAATATTTATTTTTTATTTATTTTTTACAGAGAGGAAGGGAGAGAGATAGAGAGTTAGAAACATCAATGAGAGAAACATCAATCAGCTGCCTCCTGCTTACCTCCTACTGGGGTTGTGCCTGCAATCAATGTACATGCCCTTCACCAGAATCAAACCTAGAATCCTTCAGTCCACAGGTTGACGCTCTATCCACTGAGCCAAACCCATTTGGACTTTGGGAGAATTTTGATAGTTATTTCAATTTTCTCACTGCTAATTAGTCCATTTAGATTTTCCAAATCCTCATGATTTAGTCTAGGAAAGTTACATATTTCTAGGAACTTATCCATTTAGTCTAGATTATTGATTTTGATGGTATGCAGTCTTTCATAATATTCTAGTATGGTTCTTTGTATATCTGTGATGTCTGTGATGACTTCTCTCATTTCTGATTTTGTTTATATGGATCTTTTCCCTTTTTCCCTTAGTGAGTCTAGTCAGGGGTTTGTCAATTTTCTTAATCTTTATAAACAGCCAACTCTCTTTTTATTAATTGTTTTAAATCCTCACCTGTGTATATTTTTCCCATTGATTTTTAGAGAGAGTGGAAGAGAGAGGAAGAGACAGAGAGAAAAACCGATGTGAGAGACACATCGATTGGTTGTCTCCCACATGCCACCGAAGTACATGACTTTGACCAGAATTTAACCTGGGACCTTTCAGTCCACAGGCACTATTCACTGAGCCAAACCAGATAGGGCTATTAATTTTTTATGTAGTCTTTTTGTTCTCTATTTAATTCAATTCTGCTCTAATTTTTATTATTTTCTTTCTTCTGATTTTGGGTTACTTTTGTTCTTTTTCTAATTCTTTAAGATATGATCTTAGTTGTTTACTTGGGATTTTTCTTGTTTCTTGAGTTAGGCCTGCAATGACACAATTCTGCCAACTTCCCTCTTATTACTGCTTTCCCTGCATCTCAGACATTTTGATATGTTGTATTGTCAATTTTATTTATCTCTATCTTTTCACCTCATCTTTTATTTCCTCTTTGACAACCAGTCATTTTTTTAGTAGTATGTTCTTTAATCTCCACATATTTGTGGACTTCTTTACTTCCTTTTTTTGCAGTTGATTTCTAATTCCAAGGCATTATGATCTGAGAATATGTATGGTATAATTTCAATATTCTTGAATTTGTTATGCTAGTTTTGTGACTCAACATATGGTCTATCCTTGAGAATGTTCCATGTGCACTAAAGAATATATAATCTGATGTCCTAATATTTATTGATTTTCTGTTTGGTTGATACATCTAGAGCTGTCAGTGAAGTAGTAAAGTCCCCAACTCTGATTGTGTTTTGACCTGTTTCTCCCTTTAGTTCCATGAGTAGTTTCAATATATATTTCGGTACTCCCTGATTGAGTGCATATATATTAAGAAGTGTTATGTTTTCTTGACGTAGTATCCCCTTTATCATTATAAATTATACATCTTTGTCTCTGGTTATCTTTGTTACCTTTAAATTTATTTTGTCAGATATAAATATGGTTATATCTGCTTTTCTGTGGATGCTGTTTGCTTGGAGAATCATTTTTCACCCTTTTATTTTGAATCTATTTTTGTCTTTGCAGTTTAAAAAGGTGAAAGATTTATGTGGTCTGAAGAGAAACCAGAGCATGTGTCTTTGCAGTTTAGATGTGTCCCTTGTAGGCAGCATATGGTTGGCCTTCTAAAAATATGTTAGGAAGTATTGCCTGTTCAATATTTTGGAAGAGTTTAAGATGGATAGATTTTAAATCTTTGAACCTTTGGTAGAATTCACTGGTGAAGCAATCTCATCCTGGACTTTTATTTTTTGGAAGTTTTAAATATATATATATATATATATATATATATATATATATATATATATATATATATATATGTTTTATTGATTTTTTACAGAGAGGGAAAAAATCAATAAAATATATTGTTTGTTTATTTTTAATCCACTCTACTACTCTGTGCCTCTTTACTAGTGAATTCAGACCATTTACATTAAGGGTAATTGTTTATGTATGAGGATTTCCTATAGCCATTTATCTTTTGTTTTCTGGTAACTCTGTGTCTCCATTGGTCCTTTTCCCTTATGTTTCTTTCTGTTGTTTTTGTTTAGTGTTATTTCATACTTCTTTCATCTGTTTCCTCTTTATTTAAGATCTGTGTCCTGGGTTAGGGATTTTTTGTGTGGTTTCAATTAAATTTATAAAAATAAACTATTAGAAAAAATATAGTCAAGTTACTGTGAAGTGTTGTGGTGGTTAAATGAGAGTATATAAGTAAATACACTTAGCACAAAGAAAAGATTCAGTAAATTTTAAGTTTAACAACAATAACACAAAACAATAACATGTGGGATTATAACCATTTAGTAATACATAAAATTGAGGGCCAGGATTCAGTCCCACAAATGTCTCTCTCCAAAGCTGGGATTCTCCCCTGTATGCCATCTTACACCTCCCAAATAAAACGAGTCACAGCCATCTCAAAAGACTAAAGACTCTCATATTCATGATCCAAAAATCACATGCTTTGTCCATTATTTCTTATGCAAATACCAGAACTAGCATTTTAGAACTATAAATCCATTTCTATGCTTAGCTGCCCTATTCTTTGTGGCATATTTAGACCATGAGTGGTTGGGTATTTCTTTTGATAGATGGTTCTTAAACTAGGGAAAATGGCTACGAATACCTTTAGTTAGTAGAAAGGTGTTCATGTTGTAACACCAAACATACCAGCTTTATTTTGCTGAACAAATATTGCAGATGGTTTGTCTGTGATGATGTAGGTACTAGTAAATACCTAATTCTCACCTTTATATTTTTTAAAACTAGTTAACGTTTATCTTAGCAATGTAAAATTTTATTTGCTGCTGTTAAATATAACCCTATACTTGTTGTTGTCTCTTGGTTTTCCACAGGCATGTTTCTGGCTGAGCTGATAGAGAAATATTTTGTGTCCCCTACCCTGTTCCGAGTGATCCGTCTCGCCAGGATTGGCCGCATCCTACGTCTGATCAAAGGGGCCAAGGGGATCCGCACGCTGCTCTTTGCTCTGATGATGTCCCTCCCCGCGCTGTTTAACATCGGCCTCCTGCTCTTCCTGGTCATGTTCATCTACGCCATCTTCGGGATGTCCAACTTTGCCTATGTCAAGAGGGAAGTTGGAATCGATGACATGTTCAACTTCGAAACCTTTGGCAACAGCATGATCTGCCTGTTCCAGATCACCACCTCTGCTGGCTGGGACGGGCTGCTGGCACCTATTCTCAACAGCGGGCCTCCAGACTGTGACCCTGAAAAAGATCACCCTGGAAGCTCAGTGAAGGGAGACTGTGGGAACCCATCTGTGGGGATTTTCTTTTTCGTCAGCTACATCATCATATCCTTTCTGGTGGTGGTGAACATGTACATCGCTGTCATCCTGGAGAACTTCAGTGTCGCCACTGAGGAAAGCGCAGAGCCCCTGAGTGAGGATGACTTTGAGATGTTCTATGAGGTCTGGGAGAAGTTTGACCCCGATGCCACCCAGTTTATAGAGTTCTCCAAGCTCTCTGACTTTGCAGCTGCCCTGGATCCTCCCCTTCTGGTAGCAAAGCCAAACAAAGTCCAGCTCATCGCCATGGACCTGCCCATGGTCAGTGGGGACCGGATCCACTGCCTCGACATTTTATTTGCCTTTACAAAGCGTGTTTTGGGTGAGAGCGGAGAGATGGATGCCCTTCGAGTACAGATGGAAGAGCGGTTCATGGCCTCGAACCCATCCAAAGTCTCCTATGAACCCATCACCACCACTTTGAAACGCAAACAAGAGGAGGTGTCTGCCACCATTATCCAGAGGGCTTATCGATGCTACCTCTTGAAGCAAAAAGTGAAGAAGGTTTCAGCTATATATAAGAAAGACAAAGAAGGTCATGGAACACCTATCAAAGAAGATATCAAGGAAGATATCCTTATTGATAAACTGAATGAGAATTCAACTCCAGAGAAAACCGATGTGACACCTTCTACCACATCTCCACCTTCCTATGATAGTGTGACCAAACCGGAGAAAGAAAAATTTGAAAAAGACAAATCAGAAAAGGAAGACAAAGGGAAAGATATCAGGGAAAGTAAAAAGTAAAAAAAAAAAAACAAAAAAAAAAACAATATTTCTTTTTGTGATCAATTGTTTACAGCCTGTGATGGTGGTGTATCAGTGTCAACAAGACTCCCACAGGAGGTCTATGCCAAACTGACTGTTTTTACAAATGTATACTTAAGGTCAGTGCCTCTAACAAGACAAGGACCTCTGGTCAGCCAACTGGGACTCAACAAACCGGAAAATCAGCATTGACAGGAGGTTTCTGTTTTCACAACCAGCTGACACTGCTGAAGAGCAGAGATGTAATGGCTACTCAGACTAAAGGAACCCATTTAAAGGGGGGAGGGAGGTTAAATTTTTATGTAAATTCAACACGTGACACTTGATAACAGTAATGGTCACCACTGTTTATGTTTCACTGCCGCACCTGCCATATTTCTACAAAATGTACGCTGTGAATTTATTGCTTTTTTGTTTGTTTGTTTGTTTGTTTTAATTCACAGGTTGTTTACTATTATATGTGACTATTTTTGTAAATGGGTTTATGTTTGGGGAGAGGGATTAAAGGTAGGAAATCTTTACATTTCTCTACTGTATAATGATATATTTTAAATGAAGGCATGCTGCACTTCTCATTCACACGTGAAAAAAAAATCATATCACAAAAGGAAAGAGTTTACTTCTTGTTTCAGGATGCTTTTTAGATTTTTGAGGTGCTTAAATAGCTATTCATGTTTTTAAGGTGTCTCATCCAGAAAAAAATTTAATGTGCCTGTAAATGTTCCATAAAATTCACGAGCATTAAAGAACTCTTTTATTTTTACATAATTCATTATATGTACATGTATATATGTATATATGTATATGTGCGTGTATATACATATAGATGTATATACACACACCATTACATAGTCATTCAGAATTCTGGCAGCATGACTATAACATTTTTGATAAGTGCCCTTTGGCATAAAATAAAACTATTCTATCAGTCCTTTCTAAGAACCTGAACTGACCAAAAAGCATCCCCCACCACCACTTTATAAAGTTGATTCTGCTTTTTTCCTGCAGTATTGTTTAGCCATTTTCTGCTCTTGGTAAGGTTGACAGTGTATATGTCAATTTAAAAAAATAAAATAAAAGTCTGCTTTGTAAATAGTAATTTTACCCAGTGGTGCATGTTTGAGCAAACAAAAATGATGACTTAAGCACAGTATTTATTGCATCAAATATGTACCACAGTAAGTATAGTTTGCCAGCTTTCAACAGGTAATATGTTTGCCAGCTTTCAACAGGTAATATGATGTAATTGGTTCCAGTATAGTTTGAAGCTGTCACTACTGCATGTTTATCTCGCCTACGCTGCTGTATCTTCCTCCTTCCACTGTTCAGAAGTCTAATATGGGAAGCCATACGCCAGTGGTAAAGTGAAACCAGTTGTTCTACCAAGACCTCATTCTTTACGTCATGAAGCAATAGGCAGCAGCAAAGAAGAGCTTCTTGCTTTTTCTTCTTCCAGTCTCCATTGAACACACTATGGTTACAAAGCCCAACTGAGCAAACACGTTGCAAGCCGCTTAAATCTGCTGAAAATATATGGTTAGAGTTTTCTAAGAAAATATAAATACTGTAAAAAAATCCATTTGATTTTATTTTCGGCCTTTTGTACATAAAATGAGAAATTAAGAGTATCTTCAGGTTGATGTCACAGTCACTATTGTTAGTTTCTGTTCCTAGCACTTTTAAATTAAGGCACTTCACAAAATAAGAAACCAAGACTAAGATGCAGTGTAGATTTCTGCTTTTTTATTAGTACTGTAAACTTTGCACACGATTCAATGTGAGACAAATATCAGACTAAGTCCAACATTCATTTGCTTTCCAAGGAATGCCTTATCATCGAAAGGCTTAAGGAATGATTAGTTGATACGCATGGCATTGCTTGATCAGATGTTTCCACCTGGTCTTTCTATTGAAAAAATCATCAGTCTTTTCCAGTGTTTGTTTATACAGATAGATCTTCTTCTCATTGGCCCACATGGCATTATAACTGTATCAGGTATAATATGAGAGCTAAGCTTTCCCCCCCCACACACACAGAATCAGGTAGTGAAATTATATTGCCAGTTCTAGCAAAAACATTTTGTGTTTCTTTCACAAGCAACATTAAATGTAGATTTTTTTATATTGAAGCTATTGACTTGTAGTGTGTTGGTGAAATGCATGCAGGAAAATGCTATTACCATAAAGAACGGTAAACCACATTACAATCAAGCCAAAAGAATAAAGGTTTTGCTTTTGTTTTTGTATTTAATTGTTCCGTCTTTGTTCCTATCATTGAAATGACATTAAAGGGTAAATTTCTATCATGTAAAAATGATCGATCAGAAAAAATTAATGTAAAGAATACACCTGAAATATAATAATTCATCTTTAATTTTTTTCATGGAATGGAAATTAATTAAGAAGAGTGTACTGGATATCTAGTTTTAATATAGGCCAAAAGCCTAGATATGGTATTGGTTAGTGGAAAGTTATAAAAATTAATAAAAATTGACTAACATTTTAAGTGGTGCATCCTTTCTCCTTCCCTCTCTACCTACTATTTTGTTTTGTTTTCTCTTTTTTATGTTATTCTTTCCTATGTATTCTTGTTCTACTTTACTACTCTTCCTTGGGCTCTCAATATTTTTCACTCAGGATATCTTCTTTCTTTTCTGTTTACCAAATTTCTTATTTGTCACAATTTGGATTTGTGCACTTAACCCCTAATAATCTATTGCCATTATAAAAAGTCCATATAGTAGCTATTTATTTCTACAATGAACTTGCCAAAAATCCAAAGTGAGTTTAGATCTGTAGACTTCATAAAATACAAACAAAAACGACACAGCTTTGGTTCTTGTATTTAATTATGAGCAGCTTATGAAATGCTTCTCAAGACAGATTGCATATTATAATTACCCAAGACACTTTTTAAAAATGCCAATGCCTGAACCAAGACCTGACCACCTGAACTCGTGTTTCCGGAGATCAGACTTTAGCATCTAATTGTTTAAAGGCTCCTATTGGTGCTGATTCAGATGAAGGATGGGAGTCAATGGTTTATGTATCCCTGCCCAATAGGAAAATATATTCTACAGAAAATGCACCTGTTCCCTTTAAAAATTATAGCTCATATAATATCATGTACAAATGAGATTACCAATATTAATGGCTTTGAGGGTATTTGTCTTGTATTATAGTATGACAACGATACATTTATATCAGGGGTTCTCTTCTAGGAGAGAAGGTGGTGGAAAAGGGATTCCATAAGAATAGTGTACAAAGCTTTTTCAAATTACACACATATACCCACACACATAACATGTCACTGTAACCACCCCTCGTATACTGTATACTGCATGAGGTGAATATGGAGCTGGTTTTGGAAATAGTATGGATTCATAAAATATCCCTCCCCCACCCAGGAGAATCCTATGTGCCTTGTTGTGTAAGAACCATTCATCTGGGCCAATGGGAGGCAGCTTACACTCGTCACCATAAAATAAGCATTCTGTTTGTCATTATCAAGTCATGAATTTAAACAGGAAAGATTCCCATTCTCAAAGTCCCCATTCTTGAATACTTATCCTCACTTGTTTTCCCAATCTTTGTATAATATAGAATAATTTGCAAAGAAAAGAAAGGAGAAAAAAATAGAAAGGGGATGAAAGAATAGAGAGAAGGAAGAGGGGAGAAAACTAGGGAAAAGGAGAGAAAGGTAGGATAGTATAATAAATGGGAGGAAATAGTTTATAAATGATCCTCTGGGGGAAAATATCTTTTGCTGTTAATATCTACAGAAACTATGGGGGAAAGGGATAAAAAGAGGTAAGAGGGAAACACATTTTGTTCAGTTGTCCATATATTAAATAGACAATAAAACATGTTTCTCCTCCCATTCTTTTGAAAGAAAAACATACCTATGAGAAAAGTAAGAGGATGTTATTAACGTAAATGTTACAATGATTGCATGGGTAGTTTTGTTTTGTTTTTTTCCCTTTCTTTCTTTCTTTTTTTCTTTCTTTCTTCTTTTCTTTCTTCCTTTCATCTGAATTAAATATTTGAGTGTCTACTACATAATCAGATTTGTGATAACAGCTGACAGATCAAAGATGGACTTTAGCTGTCCAAAGGAAGGTTGCATAGCCAGAGGTGAAGAACCTTAAAACTTATGCTGAAAAGTCTGGAATTTATTCTGTTGACAATGAACAGCGATTAATTGTTCTTGAGCAATAGAATAAGCAGTAAAATCAATACATCTGTCCCTATTTAATCTGAAAATAATAGGCTGTATTGCCCTGTTTTGAGCTAATAGTTTACAGAGATCTCATTTCCCATCTATTTTTAAAGATGCCTGAGTTCTTACCTTTTGGTATATGTTTTTAAAAAGATATACCTTAATTAAAAAAAACTCAAATCTGACATTTTCTGTTAATAGCCTATCTTAATCTACTCACATTTATTTTATAGTACATAGATATATTTTGTTTTTATCACATTATTTCATGCTTTCCTCTTATACACTACTCACACGTTTTTCTTTTCTTTGTTCCTTCCTTCTTGTCCTCTTTTGCATTAATTTTATCTTTACTTTCTTTACCCGATCTCTACCAGTTGGAAAGATACCCGCTGTCTTCTCTTTTTCCTTCATTCCTTCCTTTTGTCGTGCTTCTCTTTGTGATTCCCCTTTAATTTTAACATTCATACTTAATTAGTGAAATATAATCAATAACTTTACCTGCAACAGTGAAGTTTCTAAAACCTCTTATGTTATTTTTGTTCCACTATTTTAATTCTAACTTATCGACAGTCAACAAATTAAACAGTATTATGATTGTCAGTTTGTATAGCAGTACTTATTCAGACTTCCTCACATAGTAATGAATTTGTTTCCACAAATTTAATTCTTCTGCCTACTTCATTATTTTGTGTTCTATTTCCTTAAAATATATGAGGAATTCTATTAGTAAGGTCTGTGAGTAGCAATGCCTTCATTTCAGTCACATTTTTAATAGATTACCTTAGATTATTTTAGCATTTTTCAATTTTTTAGTCTAGCCATGAAATTGCTTTTATTAATCAAAACTCATACCAATTAATTTGAAGATTCCAATATTTATTAATATCTTTAATTGATAAAATTTGAGGGAAATTTTAAGCTTTTAACATTATAATATTTTTTCCTCCTATATTTTATTCTACCTTGAATTCCTAAGGATTACATATTGACATTTCTAAATTTTCTTTCTTGTTATCTTAATGTCACTCCTTTATTTTTTATCTTTAATTTTATTTTGTATTGGTTTCAGGTGTACAGCTTAGTGGTTAGACAATCATTTACGTTAACATAATGTTTCCTCAATATTTCTTCTTTTACTTTTGGTACTCTTTCTGGGTAATTCATCAGGCTTTGTTATCAGGATAGTTCTGTCCTTATATAACAAGTTAGAAAATATTCATTCTGAAAAGAATTTTTGTGAAGAGTGGATTTATTTAACCCAAAAATATTGATAGACTTCACTAGTAGATCCATCTGGAACTCAAGACTTCCTAGGTCAAAAGTTTTTAATTGATGATATTAATTTAACAGATACAGGCTTATTAAGAGCTTTTTTCTTTTTATAGTATTTCGTTTTTTAATATTTTGTTTTCTATTTTTACATATATGTTCATGAAAGAATTTGGTGTGTAATTTTTCTTTTAATGTGCTTGTTAGGTTTTGTTCATAAGATTATGCTAATCTCTTAAAACAAGTTAGAAATGCTTTCTCTCTCTTTTTTTTTCTTTCTTTCTGGTGAAGATTAAGATTGTTAACTTTCCTTAATTATCTGGGTAATTAATTAATGAAGACTTCTGGAGCTGAATTGCTTTTTGGGTACAAGTTTTTTATTATATTTTACATTTTTAATAAACTAAGGACAGTTCAGATTTGCTGTTCTTGTTTCAATTTCTATAGCACAATTTTTTTTAGAAATTTGCCCATTTCCAATAAAATTTAAGGTCTATTAACGAAGTTGTCTATAATTTAATATTATATTTTAAAACTCTATAGGATCTGTAGTAATGGCCTCTTTTTTATCCATATTATTTATATTTTGTGACTTCTTTTTTTAATTATTCAATCTTTCAAAGAACCAACTTTCAGCTTTTTAAAAAATCTCTTCATATGTCCTTTAATATTTCTTTCTTTCCTTTATAATTATCATATTCTTATTTCTTTGGTTTTAATTTACCATTATTTTCTAAATTATTAAAATTGATTTTTAGCTTTTATTCTTTTTTAAAGTAAATGTACTTAGGCTATAAATTTTTCTCTAAAAGATATCATCCACATTTTTTTATTTTGTTACCAATCAATTAAAATATTTTATAATTTCTATTCTGACTTCTTTTTATCTTATTATAAATTATTAAGACTATGTAAATTTCCAAATATTAGTACTGAAGAATTAAAAATATATTTGTTTTTATTTCTAATTGGATTTCCTTTCATTAATATAACATACTCTGCATGCTTTTCATTCTTAAACATTTTGGGTGAACTTCTTAGTTCAGCATTTGTTGAATATAATATAATTGTTATGTGTACTTGAAAATAGAGTACATTATTCAGTGGTTAGATGCAAGGTGTTATTTAATAGGTCAAATTTATTAATTATATCATTCAAAATACACCTCTACTGAATTATTATGTCTGATTTTTTTTCTATCATTTACTTGGAAAGATGTGTAAAAATCACTCAGTATGATTATGAATTTGTTTATTTCTCCTTTTTTTCCTGTTAACTTTTGTTATATATAGTTTTATTTTATTTGGTTATTTGATGGATATTAGCTGCCTAAAATTTAAAATTGTTACATTTTCATATATTATCCCTTTTATTATTATAAAATAGGCTCCTAAATTTCTAGCAATTGCCTTAGGTTCACTTTGTCTCATATTATACCTACAATGGCCTTTGCTTGGATAGTGGTTATATGGTATATCATTTTTAATTATTTTACTTTTAATATTTCTGTAACATCATATTCTATAATTAATATAAATGAGTTTTGTTTTGTATTTAGTCTGACCATCTCTGTCTGACAATCACATACATACAACATATGGATTTAAATTTGTAACTTCTTTGGATTCATTATTTGTATTGTCCCATTTTGTACATTTTGTTACTATACAGTTTGTAGTTGCCCCAGCAATTGCCACATGCTTTTGTGATTTATTAAATTCTGAAATAAATTAGTACTTTTACCAGTTGCTCTAGATTGCAAGGACACGAGAATACTTTTATTTCTCCGCTCTCACCCTTTGTGCTATTATTGTCATATATTTTCATGTAATAAATATTTTAAACTCTGGAAGATATAATTACAGTCAACATTCACACTTGCCAAAATATGTATGCTTTTGATTTCTTCCTATTTTTTTTTTTAGCTGTTTATAAATCTACTTACTGTCTTTCCTTCTGCTGGAAAGAAAATTCTTTTTTAGTATTTTTTTTTAGTGTATCTGCTCTTAGTCTCTCAAGCTTAATTTTTCTCAAAAGTGTCTCTCTTTTTTACTTTGTTTTAAAGAATATTTTCACTAGATAAAGAATTCTAAAGTAGTACTTTTTCTATTTTAGTATTTTGAGGATGACACCATTGTCTTCCATAAAATGACAATTTTCCCAAAACCATCTAAAACCATGACTCTCATATGAATAAAAAATAAATACATGTCAAAGATTTCATATAACTCATTAATTAATGAGAAAAGCTATAAGAACCCAAACAGCAGGATCAAATGAGAATTTGGCTTAGAGAGATCCATGATCTCTATCTGGAAACATTTACTTGCTGGTCACAGGTGAATTTCCATGAACAGGGACTCTGCATTCTCTCCATTCAAATTCCTATTTTTCTCTATTCCAGTTACCTTCAGAAGTCTCTGATCCACTGTGCATTGGGGACTTTCATACTCTGCTTTCTAGAGGTCCAAAGAAATTCTGGATTCTCTTAAATGTGAGAAGCAGACCTTATGACATAGCCACTCGTTTGCATTCTTCTCATACCTATATGACAGCACTATATTGCTGCAGGGTTTTTCCAAGTGTGGTGGGCATTTCTAACCATGTTAAAACTTTCTTGGACTATGTGCCTTCTCCTTAGGAGTTGCTTAAATCTATATTTGAATGGGTGTGGTCTACCACTACCGGTCCCAATATTAGTTTCCACTATGAGGTGGAAGGAAGAACCATACTACCCATATCTAACCTTTTTTTCTCTTAATTGTTTCCTTCCTTCATTCCACTGGCCAGCAACAGAAAACGTTTCCCTTTCCCGTGAACAAGAATGTCCCTTACATAATACTCTTGGTTCAATTCTTTAACTGTGAGTCTCACTATTCAAAAGCTCAACATTACTATGGACTTATAAATATAAAATTTGAATGTGAGCGATGTTTTTTTTCCATTATTTATGTGACTGATATCTAATTTTTTTTTTCCAAACAAAAACCTCATGTTCTTCATGATAAGATTCAAGAAAAGGAGAGAAATTTTCTTAGGAGTTAAAATGCAATAGGGGACAACTTGAACATCTTGATATGCATCATACATATCTTTAATGGATAAATCTTAAGGTATATTAGTAGAGGTACTCTTTATGGGATTGAGGGAACATCACCCAATGCTTAGTATAGGAAGACTTCCTATGGTGAATTGGCATTATTGAAAGGAAATATGAATAGGTTTATAACAAATGCCCTTTTTTTCCCTACATTAACAAGCATTCTCTTGCAAAACATGCCAATATCTTTGAAAATAATATTCTGAATGTGTACTAGTTGATCTTGTGTGTGTGTGTGTGTGTGTGTGTGTGTGTGTGTGTGTGGTGGTGGTTTCTCAAAAAGTTAAACACAGAATTACCATATAACCCAGCAATTTTACTGCTAGTTATTCACCCATAAGAAAGGGAAACATACATTACACAGAAGTTTATATACAAATGTTTACAACAGGATTACTCATGAGAGCAAAATTGTGGCAACAACCCAAATGTCTAACATTGGATGAATAAACAAATTGTAATGTATACAGGAGTTGGGAAAAGTAGGTCCACAGTTGCATTGTGACATTCTGTTGAGTTAAAGCAATTGTAATTACCATAATGTATATGTATTTTCCCATAGAAACAACTGTAAGCTATTTTTGCCCCACACTGTACATATTGTATAATGAAATATTATTCAAAAAAATGAAGAAGTATTGATACATATTATTATTTAATTATCATAAAAACTATTTTGCTAAATGAAAGAAAGCAGATACAAAGTTCACATATTTTTGTGATTCCTTGTATGTGATATATCTAGAATTAGTAAATTCATAGGGACAGAAAGCAAGTTAGAGATTATCTGGGAATGGGGGTAGGCAGAATAGGGAGTGATTACTCTCTGGTTATGGGTGTTTTTATAGAGTGATTAACATTTTTTGAAACTAGGGCAAGGGCTTGTGGTTGTGCAATATTGTGAGTAAGCTAAATATCACTGAATTATACACTTTAAAATTGTTGTTACATGAATTTCACTTTAATAAAAATTTACATGAAAAAATGTTAACATTATACAAACCTACCCACCAGGGGACGCTGCTTCCATTAAGAAACATGACTAGTATTTATTCTTTTTTTTTTTTTTTTTTGACGGAATTAGGAGGAGAGTTAGTCTTGTAAATACAGTTTTTGCTTATTTTGCAACAAGTTTAAATTTTTTTTTAAAAAGCAAATGTACATTTTTGGAAACATTCCTGAAAAAGCAATGTTTTACATGTGACAGTGCTTTTTAAAAAATAAAATGTGTTTGAGCTTCCATATCTTTGCATGAGCAAAGACTTCACAGTCTAAAAATTAAACCAATATGAATAAATTATGAAAATAAAGAAAAGGTTCATGGAAAGCATTTTAAAGACTCACATAAACCTGAATCAGCAAAGTATCCAAGTATTTATATTAATATAATATTTCAAATAATCTTGTTATTATTACTGTGAATAATTGTGTGAGTCTTGAAAATATATAGTCCTATTTTTGTGAGGACAGCAAAATATGGTTGTCTAACTCAGCTGATGTCTTACATTCTTTCTATGATTCATGAAATAAATTGTCATTTATTAATTGATAAAGCAATATTTGTTGAAGTTGTATTAGGAATAAAATAACTAGACCATAATCTCCCTGAGTTTCTGTGGCCGGGGGTTTTAACAAAATAACATAGGAAGTACCATGATTCCACATATGTGGTATATTTCTTTTCAGCTCCAAAACCATTCAATGAGTTACTTTTCCTACAAAATGAATGTCCATTTTGTACTATATCTATCTATAGATAGATAGATAGATAGATAGATAGATAGATAGATAGATAGTTATAAACCACTATAACAGAAAAATTAGCCCAGGGAAATAAAGTCCCCAAAATAAATCTGATCCAAAGCATTGTGATTAGTACCAGATTCTATATAACAAAAGCATAATATACAAATCAACCAACGGCCAAACAGCAGAACGAACATCCAATCATCCAGGACCACTCTGTGACACCAACTGGTGCCAGATCAGCCAAGGCAGGTGTGATGCAATTGGTTGAGGGCCTGGTCATTGCCCCATGATTGCCCCACAGAGAGAGGCCCAGGCCACCGGCCAGTGGGCTGTAGTCATCTTTGACCACATGGGGCAGCCATCTTGTGTGTTGGAGTGATGGTCAATTTGCATATTGCTCTTTTATTAGATAGGATAGAGGCCTGGTGCATGGGTGGGGGCCAGTTGGTTTGCTCTGAACGGTGTCCCAGATAAGGGTGGGGGTTCCATTGGGGCATGGGGTGGCCTGGGTGAGGAGCCTGTGGTGGTTTGCAGGCTGGCCACTCCCCCTGGCGATCCAAGGGCAGGCCCTGGTATCTGAGATTTACTTATCTTCTATAATTGAAACTCTATAGCTTTGAGTGGAGCCAATCCTCCTGCTTGCTCCATGGCGCAGCCATTTCTGTTGAGATTTACTTATCTTCTATAATTGAAGCTTTGTAGCTTCAATTATAGAAGATAAGTAGGTTGGCCAGGGCAGGCAGAAAGTTTGGCTTCTTCCATCTCTGGGGGCAACTCAAGCCTCGTGCTCTCTCCAGCTCAGTGACTGCCACCATTTTTGTTAGGATTTATTTATTTTCTATCATTGAAACTTTGTATCATTGAATGGAGGCGTAGACAGGCAAGGGCAGGCAGAAAGTGTGGCTTCCTCCATTGCCAGGAAACCCAAGCCTCCCTCCTGCTCTCCATAGCCTCAGATATCTTGGTTGGGCTTATTTGAATATTCAATCCTGATTTGCTGGTGGGTATAGCTTGTGGGTATAGCAGATGTATGAATTCTTTTATTAGGATTTTCATTAAAGCCTCTCTGTCAAAAATAATCAAGATTTGTTTTTTTAATTGAAAAACTAATTGAAATTTTAATAGAGGAAAGTTATTTTGAACTGGATTGATAACTATAAACAAGAAACAATGACTTGAATTCAATGCAAAGATGAAAGAATAATACTGAATGTAAGCCCACAGAATGCACTCCTGCTGTGGAAAGCAAAATTCTAAGATGCTCTCTAATACGGCACCTCCTGGTATTCAAGTGTTATTTAATTCCCTCCTCTTGAGTGTGGACAGGATTAGTGAATATAATGGGATAGCATTCCAGTGATTAGGTTCCCAATCAATTGATTCTGAGTTAATAAAAATAAAGATTAATTTTCCTGGATATGATCTAATCAAGGTGGGCCCTTTAAAAACAGGTGAAAATATAAGAGAGCCCTTCTTCCGATGGATGACCTTGAAGAATAAGCCATCATGAAGTCTATAGGTGCAAGGAATAAATTCTATCAACAACCACATCAGCTTGAGAAAGGAGATTCCTGAGATTCCAGCCGTGGCTGACACCTGGATTGCTGCTTCGCTGGCCCTGGGCAGAGAATATCAGAATGTGGTGCCTGGACTTTGACCTTATAGAAACTGAGATAATAAATGGATGTTGTTTGAAGCTGCTAAATCTGTGATGATTCGTTACATAGCAATAGGAAACTGTCTAGAAGAGGTGCTACAGTTCCATGCTGCTAACTATGACATAAACTTTCAACAAAGCATTTCTTTGCTGCCCGTGCTATTTATATCTTTGCAGTGGTGAGAACTTTGCTCACTACCCACAGTGTGTGATAATCTTTTCATTCAAGTAAAACAATATTTAGGATACAGTTTTATCTCTTACCTTTCCAACTAGATTGTTCATTCCATTTGAGCGAAGCATGCATGGTATATCATTTGTAACCATTTGAAAAGTAGTTATACTGTACGTTGCTCAAAGTCTATCCAATGCAAAATAAAAAAATCAAATGACATATTTTTTACTAGTGAATCTTTCACCCATTTCCCAGTGATGGTTAATATAATTTAGTTAAAACATTTATTTAATTTTTATGACTCTCAGTTTTATGATCCTGATAAATATCTGCTTAACTCTAATAACCTTTTCTGAGCCTAAACACCATTTACTCAAAAAAGGAATAATAAACCTCAGTTACTTTTAGCCCAATAATTATTGAGTAATTAGTGTGGTCTTTAACATCTATTATAGGTAGCAGTAATACAATGCTTACTAGTATACTGGTAATACCCAGATAATGAATATTTCTCATTATTATCATCAAAATACTACATTTGCCTAATTCAATGAGAAAAGAAAAGATTTGCAACTTATTGACTAGATCTCTAAGGAAAAATATTTTTTCCAAAGCCCAGTCTGCAAATCAGTAAGATATTTCCAACACCTATCTCCAGTACATATATATTTACTTATTTATAAGTTATAAAGAAATATATTCTTATATTTATCACATTACAAAGAATGCAATAGTATTAAAAAAAACAAGAATAATATAGACATTATTTTAATGACTATTTTAATTTATAAGGATATGCCTTTCCACTTAGAATAAATAATATATATAATGTCATAGGAGATTGAATTAATATCGAATATACCTCATTATTTATAAAAACATTTTGTCCTACCATTTTATATTTCAGAAATTTGTAGATTTGAATTTAAGCTCAATTCAGAGATATTTGGATTTAGTAGCCTATCTTAGCTGACAAAATAAATGCAGATCCAAATGGGGGGAAAAATGCTTACCAAATCATTCTACTCATTTCTCTATGTTGTTCACTAAAGATTTTTGTTTAAATTCAAGCAAGTTTTAATCTTTCCTCAAATTAAACCTAATCAAGTGTTAATTATATCTTTAAACAATAGTTCAAAACCCACTGAGGTCCTATGAAGATTTTTAATCAAGGTAGAAAATTTGGTTTTCATGTTTTTAAGTGAGCAGATTTTTAGCAACAAAATTATATGAGAGTGGAAATATCTATTCTCAAATTGCTCTTTTCATAGCCCGTATTTCTTTCAGAAAATGGTTATTTTCTTTTTATTGATCAATTTCTTGCATCTTAGCTGATTCTCCTAATTAGGTCGGGAAGCAGTTTGCACTGAGAGTAGGAAATGTGTCAGACGTGCCATTTTCAGGTGGCTCACTTGTGGCTTCATTATTTGTAATGTCGTCAATCAATTGCAGTTCTTTTAAGCCATCACTCCATTATCCAAAGGCTTAGGTCAGTGAAAAGTAAGACAGAAAAAAAAAAAAAATCCATGAGTCCACCTACGTGATTCCCAATGAACTGCATTATATTACTACTTGAATGAGAATGTCTCTGCCAGCCCCTCCTCCATGTTAACGGCTCGCCTTCCCTCCCATTGTAGGTGACCCACAGTGGACTGACCATGGACTGTCCCTGACCATGGACTCATGGTGAGGTCCAGAGTAAGAGTAAACCTTACTGTCTTTCTTGGTTTTCAGATAAAAACTAAAAGAGAGAGAGGGAGATCTAATATTTCCTTCCCCACCTTCTATAGAAGTCTTGAACATTTCACTTTTTAAAGACTAATGTTTGTTGTCTCCTTCACCAAGTCCTGGTAATGCTTGATAAAATTTAAATTTCTGGGTCCCATCAAGACCCACGGAATCTAAGCAAATGGGGCAAGGAGCAGAGTTCTAAAACAAACTGTAGAGGTTATTATTATACACTAAAAATTGTCAACTTATCTTAAATTAGTGATTTACAAGCAAAGTAAAACAGGCTTACATGAGAATTAATTTCGGATGCTTGTTAAAAATATCCAGACACTGGATTCCATCCAAGACCAACTAAAACCAAATCTCTAAGGGAAAGGACCTGGAATTTTGTATTTTTAAAGTGATTTCTCATGTGGGACCAAGTATAGAAACCTCTGCAGTTTATATCATTGAAGTGAGCTTTGTAGTAAAAACTGACATTTTTCTTACTCCTCTCAACATTCTATTGCTGGCAAGCTTTTAGAGCCCTTTGAGGCTTTTGGTTTAGATCTGTGGTTCTCAAAATGTGAGTCCCAGGCCAGCAGCAACAGCATCACCTGGGAACTAGACATGCCAGTTCGCAGAACCCACCCTTAACTACGGAATCAGACATGTGGGGGTGGAGAGGGAACTTTATAATAAACAATTTCATAATGAAAAGCTTGACCCTTGAAAGTTGTATTATTGACAATGAATAAAACCTCACATTTCCTCTCTGTCTTTCCCTTTATGCTCTGTGCTGCGGATGTTGACAATAATAAAGCACCATTTAAAATATTTGCATTGGGGGAGTCTGAGATTAGAATTGAGGAAATCTTTTAAGGTGAAATTCTCTCAAGTACTTCCTCCCAAAGACCTTGTGCCAGTCCGTGATTGTGATTTCCTGGCAGATGTTTTCTATTATACTGTTACTGGGTCATGACAGACTCCCCACGGTTTGCAGTTGCCATGACAACCATGTCTTTTGGTCTGCGGAGCTCAGAGGTGTACGTTTTCTCTTAGTAATGGAAATGTTGATCCATCAAATGAATTGATTAGGTTGACAACTACACACTTGATAAATAAGCAGTACATTTGAAGGATTATATTTATCACACATGCTCTACCCAGTGGACTGTATGCTGTTTCCACTAAATTTTCTAGATAAATAAAGATTCTGTGGTGAGAACACCAGCCTTTAAAACTATAAAAAGCTGGAAGGAAATATTTTATTATTGTTGTAAGCCATATTTTTTACGAGGGAGGAAATGATTCTAGGGAAAAATAGACACAGATTTTAGTGATTCATATTTACTGTTCTGCATTTACGTTGAGCTATTTCCCCCTTGGTCACTTACCACAAAATATAAAGTGTAGCTCAGTGGCTTGAGTACCAGCCTGCTCACCAGAGGGTCACAGGTTCAATTCCTGGTCAAGGTCATGTACCTGGTTAGGGTACTCGTGAGAGACAACCAATTGATGTGTCTTCCTCACATTGATGTTTCTCTCTTTCTCCCCTCCATCTTTCCCTCCTTTCCACACTCTCTAAAAATCAGTGGAAAAAATATACTCACTCCTCAGGTGAAAATTAAAAAAAATAAAATAAAGCAAATACTAATTTGCAAAGCAATGATAATGTAATAACATTGTAGACTTGTAAACAATGTATGTAGCATCACATTGTTTATAATTTCATTTGGAAACTTATTATCTAGGGTATCATTATGTTTTACATACATGAAAATGCTATGGCACATTTTTTTTTTTCTGAATTAAAGTCCTTTGAGAAGTGAACCAATTATCATTTCTAAATTAAATCAGAAGAAAGGGTTTTCTCTTTCTCTTTGTCTACCAGTATATGTCTGAACATAATCATTTTTCTCTTAAGTATTATTCATAACATACTGAAATAATGTTCTGGTTGGTTTATGGCCTATGTGAGAATGGAAATCTTTCAAACATAGGTATTTTAAATTACAGTAATTGTTTTCAGTCCTAGGTCCCATGAAGTATTGGTCATAGCATAATATTCATCTAGTAAGCTATGAAATCTAATTCAATTTCTTTTACTACAACAGTGATTAGGAATGGGCTCCCTTTCTACTTTTATTTTTAAACTATATTGTATAATTTTTTTGTCTTGGATAACTTTTGATGAAATATAATTATGTGTATGTATCACTGATAGGAGATTTTTCCATTTTAATCAAGTCTTTATTTTTTTGAATTACGCTATTGTTATAACAGAAACATTGAAAATGTGGGTGTGCATGAGGCAGCTAATCAATGTTTCTCTCTCATTGATGTTTCCAACTATCTCTCTCTCTTCCTCTCTGTAAAAAATCAATAAAATGTGTTTTAAAAAATATTACTTCCACTAGATCACATGTGTCAAACACAAGGCCCGCGGGCCAAATCCGTCCTGCCAGGCCTTGCAATGTGGCCCGCACCGCGCTGTCATCACTGCACTCCGCTGCGTTTCCATCACAATGACAGTTTATGACTGTTCAGTAAACCATTCGGCCCTCGATTTAGGCTGGATTTTAGATTTTGGCCCCTTCTCTGATTGAGTTCGACACCCCTACACTAGATCATTATTTTGATGGATGTCTTAGGGATTACTTATAATTACTTGAACAAGAAGGAAATTATCTATGAAAATTGCAAAAATACCATTTCCTCCCAAATATATATTATTACATTACATTTTATTTTCTACATTTAAAGTGCCCTTTCTATAAAGCTCAAGAAACTTCCAGTAAATCTTTGGAAAGTATCAACTAGAACATTCTTATAAAAAGTAAGGCTTCTATTTACTTGCATAAAATGTTGACCAATTATTAGATTTTATATTCAGGTAGCCCATGTTGCATTGCTCCTTGTTCATAAACTACACGGGATTGGAAATAAGATCAACCAGATCAGAAGTGGCTGACATTTAAAGAAGAGAATATGGCTCCAAAGATTAAGGCCTGCTTCACAAAATATATCAAAGATGCACTTTGAATGTGTATTAAAGATGATTCTCAGCCCACATCATCTGAGCAACTTAAAATACCAGTGCCCAACCAGGGACTCTGATTTAATGGATCTGGGAGGTGGGCACACCTACATTTCATCCCCGTCAGTCTCCATATAGTGAATAGTCCCTGGTTGGACATGTGGTTGAATAGCAATGGATCCAGAAGTAGGGTAAATTCTCATCTGAATCTTCACACCAATCCCTTACTGCATCACAGGATATCCAGAAACAGTGCCTAACAAGGAGTGACAAATCCATCTCAGCTCTGCATTGCTGTGCTGACTACTGAAGAGGCAAACTGGAGACTTGGTGAGTTGCTGCCTAAGTGCCAAAGGTGATTAAATTTATGATTGCCATTCAAGTTTCAATTTCTCTGTCTAGTGCACAGATTTCCAGATAAAGTAACCTGTCTATAAATCTACAGATGTCTATAAATCTATTCTCTGAAGGCTCAGAAGTAAGCACTAGAGGAGATTGAGACTGTGGTGGAACTAAGCATCATTTGCTGGACATGCTCAAGCACGTGGTCACAGTAGAGTCCACTTAACAAAAGAAGATGTCAGAGCATTCCAGAGGCAGCGCCAGAATTTCTGTATGGGAGACAGAACTTTGGCTGAAAGGAATGAGAATAGCTCTTGGAACCTGCCTTCATGTGACATTTGCCTAACAGAAACATTGGTTTCGCCTAGCAGTATGTTTATTTGTAATACAAGAAGTTATAAAGCCATAGGAGGCTGATGGACATTATTGAGTTAACCACATACCCAGGTCATCTATTTGTAATGCCTATGATACCATTGTAAATAGTTATTAATAATAGGAAAGGAGCAAAGGGAGGCCAGACATTATAAGCATGACCACTGGGGCAGTTTCACTAGGATGCTGCAACTTTACACTTCACAGGGAACAATTGATCCATTCCATGCAGATTACTGGGGGGAGGGACAGAGCAAAGGGGAGATAGGCACATGTCCAATGAAGTTGAGGTGACATAGGGAAGGTACCTGTCAAGCAAACTTGGGAACCAAGATAATTGACTAGAAGAGGTGGAGCCAATGCAAGCTCTCAAAAATTTGTAAATACGTAAGCCCCCAGGCAGAGGAGCTCTCTCTCTTGGCTCTTGACACTCTTGGCTCTCTGGTTTCTGGCTTTGCTCCTGCCCGTGTTCCCTCCATAGCCAGGTGGCCCTCCACATGCAACGGGCGGATGGACTGTAGCTGGGAACTCAGACCACGCTAGCCTGATGCTGGACGGTGGTGTGCAAATATGGAGCAGAAACTCTGGACATTAGCTTTGATCGTAGCCCTGCTCAAAACAAAATAGGACTTTTTCCTTGGTGGGATGAAGGGAAATGGAACCATGGAAGCTCAGGGATTTAATTCTACAAAAAAAAAAAAGCTTTCTACAATATCTCATTCTCCCACTGAGTCTCAGAAAATTATTTATCTTGTGACATCACAAGAAGCCTACTTCCCCAGCAACAGGTGGGGACTAGGAGAGATTTCCACCAATAACAAAAGCAATCGTCAAACACAAAGAAAGGAAAGCTTAATCCTCTAGCATGGCCAATGCCACGGGTCTTCTGAATCACACTCAGAGGTGAATCCACATTGCTGACTAAATGTAATCACAGAGAATACTATTAGTGTTAATTATCTTTAAACTTAACACAGTCACCTCCCAGGGTGCTGAATCAGTCTGATTCCCAGTGTGTGCCACATCGTGGACTCATAAACTTCATCTTCTACTTCCTCCTCAATGTTCTTTCTAATAGCTATTTTTCTGACCCTCAAAGCATCAACATTTTAGTTATCCTTACCTACAATATAGCTGGAACAAATTGCCATGAACTTGCTCCTCCAAGTGAGACTAACCTCAGATTCTATGTTACTTTTCTATGTCAGCATTTGAAGAGCTGCCACTTATTGCTTTAAGGAAGACAGAAAATGTGGATTTATACATTTATTTACATTAAATATTTGAGCAATTCTCAAATTTATATTTAATCCCTTGAGTGCCTTCAGATTGAGGTTTATACAGTAGATAATCAAGTTTAATACTTTAAATTTTGTAAATTTAAGTTTTAATACTTCACCTCAAAAAAAGGTCTAGTAGCACAAAACTTTACATAGGTATTTTATAAACTGTGTTCTGCAGATGTTGAATTTTATGATTTATCAAGAGGTGCCACAAATGCTCCTGTGTGCTTGTAAACACAGACAAACAAATAAAAACATACATAGGATTTGCTAGATTGGGAAATGCTCTCTTAAACAATTTTAAGCTGGCTTATTCGCTCTAAAACTTCAAAATGTATGCCAATTAACATTAGGAGAATATAGTTGAATATATTTTAAAATCATTTAACCACCGTAGCTGGTATGGCTCAGTGAATAGTGTGTCGGTCTGTGGACTGAAGGGTCCCAAGTTTGATTCTGGTCAGGGGTACATGCCTGGGTTGCAGGCTCAATCCTCAGTAAGGGGATCCCTGTAGGCTTCTAGTATATCAACAAATATGAATTTACTCCTTCCCTTGACTTCAGAGCTCTTTTGATAGCCCTTGAAGCACAGGCATATATGTTTATAGGACTCTAACCAGGTATCACATATGGATCTTTGTCTTACTCACTGAATTATTTATTATAAATATGGGTCTGTATTAACATAGTTCATATAATTTAACAGGCCAGCTATTATTTCATGGTATTAAACACTGGTTTCTTTGGACAATTGCTTATTGTTGGACATTCGAGTTATTTTCAAATTTTCCCTTTCATAAACAGTTTTGTGTGAACAGCTTGGAACAAATTACTTATTTGTTTTTGGATTATTTTTTAGGAGTATATTCCCCAAAGTGAAATTACTAGGTCAAAGGAAAGAAGCTGTTATGTAGCTTTAGTCACAAATAGCTCTGCAGAAAATTTGAACCAATTTATTAGACCACTTAAAATATATAAGCATACCTTTTTACCTTAACCTGTCGCTAATGGATATGTATTGCTTTTGCTAGTTTAATGGGCACATATCGGTGCCTTAAATTTGCTTTAAGGCTATTTTATTTAATCTCCAGGATGCTGTGGATTTTTTAGTATGCTGGTTTACTGCCTTTCTTTTTTATGCAAATGCCTAAGCTGTTTATTCTATTTCTTTGATATTTATTGACTGGAATCTGAATAGCCAGGTTATAGGATCTCTAGCCAACTTCATGTTTTAGGCTGAGAAGCAAACTTTGTCATCTGACTCCAAGCTTTTGCTCCCTCACAGCTTCCCTTTTCCCATCCTACCCTCTGAACTTGATGGAGCATAGTGGATCTGAAATAGTTTTAGTATAAGAATTTTATTCAATATCACAAAATATTCAGTGTTTAAACCTCTGCTTATGGTTGGCCAAGAGTGTTTGTGATGTCAACAATTCTCTGAAGCCCTAGCCTGTGTGGCTCAGTTGCTTGGAGCGTTGTCCTGTGCATAATGGTCACAGGCACATACCCAGGTTGCAGGCCTGATCCCTAGTTAATCCCCAGTCAGGGTTTGGGCAGGAGGCAACCAATTGATGTTTCTCTCACGTCGATGTTTCTGTCTCTCTCCCTCTCCCTTACTTTATCTATAAAATCAATAAAAAACATATCCTCGGCTGAGGATGAGAAAAACTCCTCTTTGAAGAACCATGATATCAAACTTCTATCATTAATTTTTATTGACAAGCCTTGAAATATTGATAATTTTATATTAACATGGAGGACTAGCTAAATTATGTAAGATAATTAGAGGACTACTTCACATAATATCAAGCTCTGCCTCCAGTATTTTTCTCCATTGTCAAGGTCACTTTGTGATTTTCTTTCCTGTTCTTTTGGACCAATCCTGACTTTAAATGATAGGTTCCATCTCCATAACTATAGTCAAACCTTGGTTCTCCAACATCTCCCATCTGGCACATTGGGGGTTTGGAGTATGTGTGTGTGTGTTTAATATTTTTTTTAAATAGATTTCAAAGAGGAAGGGAGAAGGAGAGAGATTGAAACATCCATGAGAGAGAATCATTGACAGGCTGCCTTCTGCATGCCTCCTATAGGAGATTGAGCCCACAACCCAGGCATATGCCCTGACCAGGAATCAAACCTAGACCCTTCAGTCCTTTATCCACTGAACAAAATGATCTAGGGCTGGAACAATTTGTTTTTTGACCAAGTTGTTCACACACAAATGTCAGTTGTCCTACAAAAATGTAGTTCTCGACCTCAGGAGGTCTGAAACAGATTAATTCAATGTATATTATTTCTAGTGGGGGAAAATAATTCGGTTTTCAAACAAATAGTGTCTCTAACAATCTGGAATGAATTAATCTCTGGTAGGGGGTATGCGGGGGAACCAATGTTTCTCTTCCTCCTCCCTCTATCTTCTCTCTCTCTCTAAAAGCCAATAAAAATATCTATTTTTTTTAAAGTAACAGGTCCTCTTAGTTCAGTCTTGGTCTTACACATCTGTATTACTAACTAGTTTATCTGCCTTGAACTGCCTGACTTTGCCTCTATTGGCAACCTACAGGGATAGTTGTCTGTTTCCCAAAATTCAAGCTTATTAGTGAGGGGAGAGTTGGTCTGTGACCTGTAGCCTGACTGTAGACACTAAGTCCCTCCCTGCCTGTCCTAAGCAAATATGGAACCAAATTTTAACTGCGAACAGATGTAAAGATAGGTGAAACATAACCCCAAATCTGAAATCTGCTATTGTTTCTCAGAGGAAAGAGTACGTGTTACTCACATGGCAAACTGAACAGGCTCTCTTGCCAAGGTGAACATAATGAGGAGTTACTTAGAGGCATTCGTATGACTCAAAATTTGCCTTCTCTGTATTCAGGAAACATGTATGCTTTACAACAGAGCAGATGTCAGACTGTGCGCTGGAAGAACAGAGGCAGGAGAGGGAGCCATAGAGGAGAGAACCAGCAACTGTATGCAGGAACAATTCACTAGATGTCCCCACACTTGTGTCAGGATTAATGGTTTTCTTCCAGAACACAATAGCTGGAAAGGTGCCTTCTGTTTCCTGGCCAAAAACAAAACAAACAAAAACAAACAAAAAATAAACACACACACACACACACACACACACACACACACACACACCAAAAAAAAAACAAACAAACAAACAAAAAAAACCATAAACAAACAAAAAACACCCCTCTTATTTCTCCCTAACCTATAATGGTGAAATATCTGTGTGTTGAGAATGATTTCAAGTCATAAAGGTAACTTTTGGCTTTCACCAGAGTTTTTAATGTCCATGAAGTTTTGCCATTTGAGCAATGATGTACTATGCTAACTTATTATGTAACTTTATTTAGTACATATGTGTTATATAGAAATTTAAAATGCAAAAAAAATGAAAAGAAAAAGCCTGTATGATATGACTTTACCCCCAGAAAGAAAATTATAAACATTTTGATATATTCTTCTAAAATTCTTCCTACACAAAATAAAATGTTTGATTCATAAACTACATGCTATGAATAACATGTCAATAATGCATTTTTACTGTGAATATATAATATAACTTAAATGGAATATTTGTATTCTATTATTTATTAATCAGTTCCATATCCTCAAACATTGAAACTAAATCCCTGAGACCCTAATATGTTGAAAAAAGGCCTTAATGTATTTTTCTCATGTTTTATTTTAGTAGGTATGACATCATCAAATCTTAAACCATTTTAATATTTCTCTTTAAAGTAATTGTTTAGACTTTAAAAGTTTTGATAGTAAGCCAACTTTTATCCAACTCTTCAATATAGAAATGTGTTTATCAGTAAGTTTTCAATTCTGAGGAGGAAGAATGATGACTTGCTTGATGTGAGTGTTCACTCTGAGGAAGCCTGATATGGCACAGATTTCTTATCTGTGTGAGTGGGGCTGGGAAAGATCCATGGACAACACTTTGTGTGTATGTATGTCTTTTACTGGCAAAAGACTCCATAGATTGCAAGGTTTTTCCAAGATGTTAGTGATATATCCCTGAGAGCCAGATGTTTCTGTGTTTAAATTCCTTACTGAGTTAGTTCAGGCAATTTATTTAGATTTTCTGATCTCATTTTCTAACCTGTAAATTAGAGGTCATGATATCTTCCTTGAGTTCTCATTGGAATTAAGTGAGATCATGTTTTTAAAGCTCTTAGGTTCATAAAAGGACAAGGAGTTTATTTCCTATTTATTTATTCTTTTTCAGAAACAGAATCCACGATCCTTCACATCAGTTGAGTGTATGAGTAAATAATACATGTCTGACTTGGTAAAATATTTAAACACATTTTTTGAACTGCACAATTACAAGTAAACCATCTTTGATGCTGTTATTTTCATGTGGCTTTTATCAATATGCTTTTGATCTGTTAACGTTAAGCACTGTACATCCTCACAATTTTTGTCTTTCTCTGATTTTTCCCCCCCTCTTCACTTTTAATTGTTCCCTACCTGGCAGACTAATGAAGTCATTAAGGTCATCCTGAAATAAGCCCTGTCGGGTTATGAATGGCTATTTCAGTTCTGTTGATATTTGGCATGTGCTTATGCAGGGGTCCTCAAACTTTTTAAAGTGGGGGCCAGATCACGGTCCCTCAGAGAGCTGGAGGGCCAGACTATATGAACTACTAATTCCTACTGTAACACCTCGGCTGTGCTCACTGCCCAAAAAACCTGGCGGGCCGGATCATACTCCTCTGCGGGCCGCATGTGGCCCGGGGGCCATAGTTTGAAGACGCCTGGTGGGATACACGGGATTTTTGAAAGAAAATAATCTGATACTCTGGCAACTCATCATCCACACCCTTTCCATAAATAATGGGAAAGAAGTTGTTCTTTGACAAAGATTTTTGTTATCTAACCTGGTCAAGCATCACAGCTATGTTAGCACCCACCCAGAAAGTGAAGGAATAAAGCAGGAAAACTCCTTCTATACCTCCACTGTAACACAAGTGTGAGCAACACACACACACACACACACACACACACACACACACACCTCATTAACAGTTTCCCCAAGATAATATTGTGTCCAAGGAATGCTATATTGATCCCTTATATTACTTTTACCAGACGAGTTCCCCTCCCCCCAACCCCCCAGTCATATCACTAAATAAAAAGCACCACTGTTCTAGGCTTAGCATAGGAGCAAATGTGTGTGCCTTGTGTTGGGTGTACATGTACATACTTTTACATACATACAATTTAGTTCTCTGTTTCTCAGAATTTCTCCAATTTATAAAAATAATAGGGGGGAAAAAGCCCCAGCTAGATGAGAATAAGTGAGAATCGGTTTGCAAGCACTGCTCTTCTACTACCAGGCATTTTCTTTCTTCTTTTTCCTTAGGTTGGCTTGTCTGAGTGTTTTCCAGAAGTGAGTAGGTGGTGACTTTTATCTAAGCTTTCTGGGCTAAACATGTCTGCTTTCACCTTGGGTACTGCACAAATGGCGGTGCTCACGCTGTTTTACTATTTCGGGCTGCACTTGCTCAAGCTGTTTTACTGTTCACTGCGGCTGCAACATCAAGACCTAAGCATTTAAAAGGGAGGTCAGAGCAAACACGGTGTGCTCCTTTCCTCAGCGGGCGCTTAGGGAGCGCTTGATATGCACCGGGCACTCCTTGTGCTATTAAGCACTTATTTCTGTTTTTAAGTTCTTTCTGGTCGATGTGTTTATTCTCACTTTTGGAAAAATAAAAGCTTTATTTAGACTGCAGTATTATATTCAATGCATACTTGAATTTGATTGCTGCTCATTGTATCTGTTTCATGAGGTTTCTGGCCTACTGGTTTTTGCCTTTCTGTGAACTTCTACAGAAAAGACGTGAGCATTTGGAGCGTTTTTTGTTTGTTTGTTTGTTTGTTTTGTTTTGTTTTGTTTTTATCATTTTAAAGCTTAGAAAGGATTTATTTTAAGTTTACTGAAGTAGTCAGCACAATTGCCCTTTTCACTTCCCTATTTTCGCTGAACAAATTTCGTTTCCTTAGAAATTGAGATAAACTGATGGGAATAAAAGTATATATTTATAAATGGACTTGAGTGTAAATTGACATGTTATTTACTTACTTATATTTTAGAAGATCTTTTTACACATCTGGCAGAATGATGAGCAGGGGAGGCATGATGATAAATAAAAGTTCCTGTCGTTGGGAGCTTCCAGGCTGAGCAACATGCTTTCTTTCATCTGCTGAAAGAATGATAGGAAGGTCTATGGACTTTCATTTTTGTATATGTCCCAGGGTTAGGTTACATACTCAAAACAGGGTTACTAGGGGTTCCTAAACTAAGTATTCATGAACTAAAATCAGCACACTACTATGATGTGCTAAAAAATCAATATCAATATTTTATTATTTATCCTTTCAGCAAAATTTATTTTTAAAATACCTACCATTGTGGTATGCCTTGTACTAGAATATACATAGGTGTACATGTATTTTAAATGTAAATATTATCTCTTCAAACACAAAAACAACTCTACAAAAATGAGTAATTAGTGTTACTATTAATCCCACTATGCAAAGAAAGAAACAAAAGCTTAGAGAGGTTTACCTCAGAAAGGCAGGACAGGAGTCAAGGCTCTGCATCTGAAACCACACCCTAAAAAATCTTTATTGTTGAAATATTACATATGTCCCCTTTTTTCTCCCACACCCACCCTCCACCCCAGGCCCTCATCACCCTATTGTTTGTGTCCATGGGTTATGCACATTTGCGTACAAGGTCTTTGGTTGATCTCTTCCCACCCACCCACTCTCCCCTGCTTGGATTCAATTCTTTCTTCCTTTCTTCCTTCCTTCCTTCCTTCCTTCCTTCCTTCCTTCCTTCCATCCTTCCTTCTTTCCTTCCTTCCTTCCTTTCTTTCTTTTTTTCTTTCTTTCTTTCTTTCTTTCTTTCTTTCTTTCTTTCTTTCTTTCTTTCTTTCTTTCTTTCTTTCTTTCTTTCTTTCTTTCTGTTAATCCTCACCAGAGGATATTTTCCTCTACTGATTTTTTTTTTTAGAGAGGAAGGGAGAGACAGAGAAAGAGAAAAATCCACAGGTTGCCTCATGCATGTGTCAGGGATAGCCAGGATCGAGGTAGAATCTAGCCTGCAACTGAAATACTTGCCCTTTACCAGACTTGAACCAGTGACCCTTCAGTCCACGAGGCTGTGCTTTAACCACTGAGCAAAACCGGCTAGGGCTGGAACCCATGTTTTGTGTTGTTGTTTAAAATATTACATATATCTTCTTTTTCCCCTGATTGACTCCCACCAGCCACTCCCATCCCTCCCCCCAATGTCCATGTCCATGGGTTATGTTAATATGCATGCATACAAGACCGTTGGTTGATCTCTTACCCACTTCCCTTCTCTCAGAGGTTGGATGTTTCTTTGTCTCTGGGTCTATTTTTGTTCATCAGTCTATGTTGTTCATTATATCCTACATATGAGTGAGATCATGTGATACCGTGTTTCCCTGAAAATAAGACATCCTCCGAAAATAAGACCTACTTACAGGTTTCCTTCTGAGTGAAATATAAGGCATCCCCCTGGAAATAAGCCCCCCCTAGGCTAAACATGAGAGATTTGGTCCACTGATTCTGAAAGAAATGGAGTCACAAGAAATTCACCAAGAATCTCAGGAATTGGATTGTTATGATGATGTTCCAGAAGATGATGACATGATTGTCATTGAATAAATGAGTAAATTCTTGATACTGTAGGATTCACAGTTTGTCTGGTTTGTGTTGACAACTACCGTACTACCGTACTGTATACAGGTAATAAATTTCCTTTATTTTCATTTAACAATAAGTGTGTACTGTATTCTTCTTCATGGAAAAATAAGACATCCCCTGAAAATAAGATCTAGCACATCTTTGGGAGCAAAAAGTTAATATAAGACACTGTCTTATTTTTGGGGAAACAGGGTATTTATCTTTTTCTGACTGGCTTATTTCACTAGCATAATTCTCTCCAGGTCTATCCATGCTGTTCAAATGGTAAAAGTTCCTTCTTTTTTATAGTAGCATAGTATTCCATTGTGTATATGTACCACTGGAGCCCACGTTTTAATTGACAAATTGTACTACATGATGTGAATGGTGAGCACAACAAACACCTCCCCTGACCTCAGAAACCCCACAATATAGTTACTGAGACAGATATTAATTAAATCACACAAATGTATAAACACAAATAGTAATGTGTACTCAGAAGAGCAAATACAAGCTATTAGAACAAAACTATAATGAAGAACCTTATACAATCTGACAGAGCAAGAGAAAACAGTCCTGAAACTGATATTTGAGCCACTTTCTGAAGTATAAGCAAGTGTTACATTGGTGGCTATAATGAAAAAGAAGTTGGAGAGCAAATAAAGTGTTCATAGATGAAGGAAAAGCCGTGAGGCAGAGTATGGTGGCATGAGAGGAAATCCAAAGTGGCTGTGACCCCTCTAGCAAGGAGACTGGCATGGAAACGAAAAAGTATTAGAGGCCCATGTAGGGGATGTTAGGAATATTTGTCTTTTTCCTAAGAACTTTGAGAATCCATTGGGTGACTTTTTAAGATATGTTTTTTTGTTGTTGTTTTTTGTGGGTTTTTTTAGAGATGGGAAATGAATAGGGAGAGAGAGAAAAACATCCACGTATCCACAAGAGAAACATCGATTTGTTGCTTCCCGCAAGAACTCCAACTGGGGATTGAATCCCAACCTTTTGGGTATGTGCCCTGACCGGGAATTGAACCAGAGACCTTACGCTGTGTGGGGCGACCCTCCACCAATTGAGCCACACCTGTTGCTCCACTCAGTGACTTTATGCTTTTAAAACTTCTATCTACTTCAAAACTCTTGGCAGTTTTGCAGACCTACTGCACATAAACACAAACAGATTTGGAATCTCTAACTTTTGTGAAGAACGTTTTGTTGTGTGTCTTGAGTTGTCTAAGGTTTTTATTTGCAGTTATTTATTGCTTTCAATTACTTTCACTTTCTCTTCACTGCTTATTAGTTGGTTGTAGAATATTTAGCTAACCCCATCTACATCTGGAATGCCCCGTGTTTGTCTTAGTCTGTTTGGGCTTCTATAACAGGATACTATAGACTGAGCGGCTCATACAAAAAACAGAAATGTATCACTCACTGCTCTGGAGGCTGGGAAGTCCAAGATTAAGGTGCAAGCCAATTCAGTATCTGGTGAGAGCTTGTTTCCTGGCTCAGAGAAGGCTGTCTTCTTGCTGGGTCCACTGACCAGGTCTTCACACTTCGGACATAATTACCTCCCAAGGGCTGCACCTCCCAGGACCATCACAATGGGAAGTAGGATTTCAATCTCTAAAGCGGTGGGGGGAGGCACAAACCTTCAGTCTATAACAAATATGTTTCTGTTTCTATAGAAAATATGTATGTAATTCCACCCTTAAAATTTTCTTAAAAGGAGTCACTTTATTATTATAATCAGGTGCTTTTTTTTTTTTCAGCATTGAAATGTGGGCAAAAGTAATAGGTATCTTTCTTTCAGTGAGCCAGGTTCAAACAATATTTGACAGCTGTGTATGTCCTTACTACATAATCAGGTTTTCCAAAGGAACTCTCAGAATTTTTATAATGAAGAGTGGTCCAAAAGGGGGCAGGCAGAAGGAAAAGAGACACCACTACACCCCCACTAAGTCCATGTCACCTGGAGAGAAATAGCAAAGGCTTCAGACCAGGCAGGGTCTGTCTGGTCCATGGCTCTATGGAGAACTGGAATTTTGCCAGATTTTTTAATGGAAAAGGGGAAAGGAAATAAAATGTAGAAAAGCATGGAAATGAGACAGTATCACATAATTACAGCTATGATGAACTTTGAATTTCAGAAAATAAATTACAGAAAATAAAGACAGATGATAAGACAGGATCAATGTGCATCTTGGGAGACATGGAGATGGAATTGTGGCATTTGCTGATTTTTGAAATAGACTTTTCACAGAGGCAGATTTTATGACTTCAATCAACAGAGGACCTACAACCAACAGAGGAACCAAGGTCTGCATTCAATCATGAGACTATTTCTTGAGAATGGTAAGTTATTGGACTCCTATGAGAAATTACATAAAAATATTGTTATTAATATTGTTACAAGGGAATACACATTGTTGAGACTCATAAAACTTTGTTTTTTATGGAAATTAGTAGTTGGAAAAAAACACACAAAAAGGAGATGATCAATATGTATGTACAGAGATTTGGCTCCTGATACACACCCATATGATAACATCAGGTCTACTCAGCACATTAGTCAAATTTGGCAAGATTTATGAATTGTCTTAGCAACCTCCCCTGGAAATGAAGTTTGGCTGATGCAATGCCATCTTAGGAAAAGCCAGATCTGCATATCATTAACATTTGTGTTGGTGGGTTCCCAAAAATGGGGTAGTCTGACCCAAAATGAGTGCTATAATAAAAATCCCTGCTTGCTATACAGGAGTGTGAAACCATCGGAGGGAAGCAAAAAAATTAGACATTTCTTCAAGCACAAATGTCTGGTGTCAAAACTAACTGCAACAGTGCTATGTTCAGCAGCTGCACCTGCATGGTAACCAAGGAGCTATCTGGCGCTGCATGTTTGCCTCACACATCAGAATTTAAAGTAGAGGGTGTAACTCGCTGGGCAACATCTCATGAAAATGGAGTGGGGTTTTCTTCCTCCCTCTGTAATTTGAGCCTGAAGCCTTAAAACAAGCATAAGCCATGACATAACAGTGTTTTATCTGTGGAAAAATGCAGCTAATGGCATTTAAAAAGGAAACATGCCTATTTGGCCACTGACCACTCCCCCATTATAACTATCTTGGAATTTCCTTTTTAAGCAATCTTTCCTAGAGACCCGATCTTGGCCAAAGACCAATTTACTTGATGCCAAAAGTTATTTCTCAGGCTCAATTATCTAGAAAGCTCATGAAATGTGTGCCTTGGCAGGCTAAGGGAAAAAAAAAAAATTAATCAGGTTTTCCAAAGGAACTCTCAGAATTTCCAATCCAAGATCCCATTTTGGTTGAAAGAGGGTACAAAGCTAGGAACTATAGGACTCTCTTTCACGGCCCGCTAAGAAGGAGTTCCAATTCAGGGTTCAGCTTCTGGAGTAGGGCCGCACACAAATGAAGAGACTTGAAGAAATTCAATTTGGCGATTTGGGGGGCCAGGCGGTAGTCCAACTCTAGTGGGAGAACTACTCCTGCTCTGGCCCTGCCATCCCCTTTTATTGAGGGTTTGGGGAAAACATCTTAAGCAACATAAACAGAAATTTACATGTAGCCCCTGGGCAGGAAATAACAGAAACTTACACAGGACAAATAAGGTAGATTCTGCTTCAGCTAACATAATCTCAACTAAAGGTTAGAGCAATTAAGGTTGTTGACCAGCCTTCCTGGCTTCCTGTCAACATCTCTTTTTCAGTGAAACTGATTTGGTTTCCAGCAAGGAACATTAATAAAGAAAAAATGAGGACGTTTATCTGTTGTTCAACTTTGGCAGATTTGTTCTGTCAGGTCCCTCCTAGTAGTCATGAAGGGAATGGTTCAAGTGAAGAGGGTGATTAAAGGCTCTAGAACTAAGGCTTTCCAAAATGCCCATTCTCAGCATGACAACACAGGTAACCTTAAGGAAAGACCAAGTTGCAGGCAGGATAAAAGTCTCTTTTTGAAGGTGTCTGGGCCAGATGAGTACTATGTCAAAATCAAAACGGACCACCAGGTTAGTCTTGGATCCATAGCAGGTGAAGCTCCAGGAGATGAATGGTGACCTAGGACTTAGCTTATTTACACCTGGTTGTCCAGTCATGACACCAGTCACGACTATTTAAAGAGGCTCCAAACATATATTCAGCTGTTCAGAAACCCCGCTGGCTCACTTCACCTCCACTTCCTTTTTGTTATAGCAATTCCCTTTCGCCCCCAAACCCAAGATCCACTCTCCTCCATTTTTCCCCCTAAGGAAATTGGTACTCCTTTAATGAGGTGGGGGGAGGGGGGGAATCCAATTTACTTAAAAAGAAATGGGGTTTGATCTTTAGATTTTGCTAAGCTTAGTTCTTGTCATTTATTTTAATTAGCTTCTTCCAATGTCTGCCTTTGAACAAATCTCCCAAACTCCATTACAGAAACCAAAGACATCCTCTATCCAATTCTACTTAAAGTCCCTGCACATATCTCACCTCTTTTAGGAAAATAATCACAACATACTAGACCTAATCATGTATTGTAAATTCTATATTTAAATATTTAACATTTTATTGATCATCTATCGAACTGACAAAAATTCAAAAGTTTGGCAGACTACTGTTGGCAAAGCTATAGCAAAACACTCTAAATGTGGCTGCTGGTAATCATACAAAGTATGAAGTTTTCTAAGTAAAGACATTGGTTAAACTTTGGAAAAAAGTACATATTCATATAATTTTTAACCTATTAGATCATTATTTTGAAAAATGATAAATAAATGATAAAATAAGATTTATCCTGTCCTTCCTATCTGAACTGTTAATCTTCAGTAAATATTGAAGAAAGTGAGTTTCTTAATTCTGGTCATTAAATTTGCAAGGAATGATAAAATTAGATTATCATTAATCTATAAATATAAAAGGCTAAGTGTCCATCCATCCGGTTGCTATGATGCTCACGGACCACCAGGGTGCAGATGCTCAATGCAAGAGCTGCCGTGACATGCACTGACTATTTAAAAATAAATGGCACCACAGACCTGGTGCCAAAAAACTAACACTCGGCTTCCCCCAAGTGGGACACAGACTCTGCCACTACTCTGCAGCAACACCCCACCAAATTGCAGCCAATGCTGCCTAGACCCTATGGTGCAAAATATGGCCTAAACCCCAACCCAGTCCAGAAATAGTCTCTGAGGGCACTGTGTAACGATATCACATAGCAATGCCTAGCTTCCTCTCCCTAGTGACTAGCTTCTGTAGAGTTTGTTTAACCCAGGAACCCAACTTGCTTTATAGCCCAGTGCAAACATTTTACAGTTTAACCAAATGTTTGTGAAGTGTTTTCCTGTGCCTCATCTCATTTGATCCTCACAGAAGTCCTGGAGTAGGTAGATAAGAGACTTAATAGAATCCCATTTTCTTTTCATTAGCAAGACACGAATAGCAATATTAAAATATTTCTTCTAATTAATTTTCTTTCAATGTGCATGAATCCATGCATCTAGTAAAACAATAAATGTAAGTTGTTAAAAAACAAAATTCAAGTGAGTACATTTTAAAGATTTTGTTGGAATATGTAAAACCCTTCAAAAAAACTGTCTGTGTGTTTTGCTATCAGGGTTTGTAGAGCTCTTGAAGGTGAGTAAGGGAGGACACTTCCTGGTAGGCCCAGGAACCTCAGCATTTTGGGGACTAGAGAAGAGAGGGAATTCACCTAAACCTATTTGTATCATATATAGGTGACATCTGATGGCAAGTCCTTGGCTTGGCTTCCTGGCCTCAAGAGGCTTTTAAAGGTCCAAATTCCTGGAAAGGAGACTTAAGAAGAGCATATATGGTCATCACTATCCTTGCTGTATTTGTGTAAATAATCAGGCCAAATTTAATAAGACTAAATTTATTTTGCAAACAAATTAGTGTTAATGTGATTATCTTTGAAAGAAAGGGGGGTGACTATAGATAGAAAAATATGTTTTCATGGAAAATTATTGCATACCCCTGTGGATAGCAGTGTCTAGTCCTGTGCATTGCATTTGAGGTTTTGTTACCTACCTGTATGTTGTACCAGATTCTGAATTCATTTTGTTTTCTCAAATATCTGGCTATCACTATCCAAACTAAAGTTTCAAAATTTGTCCCACCTTTTTAAAATGAAGTACTAAGTTTATTCTCAGTTCTTTGCTTCAAATAAGTTCACACTACAGATGACCTTTATCAATAATAATATTTTTTAAAGAGGAATAATAATAATTTTTAAAAAGAGGAAGAAGAACCTCACAGCATCTACTTTGGCAGAATCAAAGCTTAACATCTTAATGTCATTTTGTGCCCTCAAATGGAGATTGAGCAAAAAACTGGGAGAATGAAATAACTTCAGAATTATGTGTGTGGAAATATAAGGAAATGCAGTGATTTCAACTGGACTGGTTTACACTGGATGAAAAATTGACCCAGGCATTCCATCACCCTCCATGGATTGCTTAAGAAGTATCGGAGCTGCACTGGGAACAGCTGAGGCTTTCTTATACTTCAGGACAGAGGAAAACCAAAAGTTGGTCTTTGCAGTTTAACAAAATACAGAACTAGCTTTGAACTAATTAAGAACACTTCCAAAAATTGTATTAAGATTTTTAGTTTTGAAGGCTATTTTGAGAAAGAGAAAATTCACCTAAAAACATTTTCTGCCCAAGTCTGTCAGGATGCCTGCTGTCATTTCAAATATTTGAATTCCATAGGAAACTTTAGCCAAAACTCATATTATTGTGTAGCCATGGCAAGATTTTTCTTGTTCTTTTTATTGTTTTGCAAATAAATCGCTTATGTTTACAATGTTCAGTTGTAGATACCATTTAATTTATTTCTATATGAGGACAAAGCAAAATAATTTTAAGTTTATGTATAAAACATTATTATTTCAATACTTGCTTTCTTTTATTTTCTGAAAATTCATATTTAAATATTTTTTAGAAAATTTTAGAACTGATCCATTGTCCTCATTTTTATTTTATTTTTTTTCATTTTTTTTCATTGTCCTCATTTTTATATTTAACATAAATAATTTTGGATTGCAATGATTTCTTGCTATGATCATTCAAGATTTGTAATAAATATCTATTTACTGATAGGAATGAGTGCCTACCTACAGTAATATCTGGAAGAAATGCCTCCCTGTGGGTTACGGCTGAGATCAACCTGGAGGTTATAAAATGAGAAAGCATCTTTCATTCCTATCATTCCCTCTGAGATGATGACAGAAGAACAGGATGGATAGCACTGTAGTGCCCATTGTAAAGATTTACACAAATTGTTCCTTTCTTTCAGATTGCTGCTACTTCCCTCGGTGTTGCATACTGTCATTACATTCTCCACCCTCACTATTACAGCTTCCATTACCACCCACATGGCGCTCCGGCTTTATCCATGGGTGGCAGATGTTATCACCATATGTCATCCGATCAATTTTCCATTCAAGGGTAATGTAATGTTTGGGGGAAAGCCAACTCACACTCTAGTAAAGGCTTTCTCTGTAGTCTTCACGAGCTGAAAATGCAAGCATCCTTTCAACTTCTTGGCTCTGATAGCTAACCAAAAAACCAGCAGGGATCTTAGAGATGCTTTGCATGTTTCTGTGTTAGCCGGGCGCTCTCTCACTGTCACCTGCCAAATTGTTTCCTATTAAGGAGCTTGGCACTATTTTGCTTTTGTCTACTTTCATCTCAGAATGTTCCGGACAGAGAGTCATTAGATAGATGAATACCCGAGGAGTGTAGCAGTTTCAGGTTCTGGTTCACGAGGCTGTTACTTCTTTTTTTTATTTCTAGTATCTCTAGCTCACCTCCTTATTCCAGAAGTTGGCACTGCTCATAGTTTGAAATTCTTATTCCATATAATTTTGAAGGGTAGTTGAATTGAAGACATGATCAATTTATTTGTGTAGTTTTGATTTGTGCATGCTCACTTGCTCTCTTCTTCTTTCTCCTAACTCTTCTCCTATTCTTATTTTGGATTTATAGCTTTCCACATTTATTGAACGTATTATTTGCCAACCCAGTATGCCTAAGTGTTAAATCCAATGTCATTCTTCTATATTTTTCACCTCACCAAGAAAAATCTTAGATTATTTTGAAACCAATCTAATCTAAGTCATTTCCATTTCCCACCCATGTTGGGTAATTAAGATGTGGAATGTTTGGGAGAAGAGGAAATAGAAACAATTACTTGTTTTTTGTTTTTAAATATATTTTTATTGATTTCAGAGAGGAAATGATAGGCAAGAGAGATAGAAACATCAATGAAGAGAGCAGATCATTGATTGGCTGCCTCCTGCACGCCCCCTATTGGGGATCGAGTCTGCAACCTGGGCATGTGCCCTTGACCAGAATCGAACAAGGGACTCTTCAGTCCTTTGGCAGACGCTCTATCCATTGAGTCAAACCAGCTAGCACGGCAATTACTTGTTTTTATTAATCATAAAATGATCTCCCTCTCAGCTGAAGCTGCCTACAATTTGGCATAGAAATTTCAGTTTCCATTATCCAGAGTCACCAATGACTTGCCTTTCTCCAGATATTTTCTCTTTCTTGATCTGTGATAACTGAAAGGTTAAAGTTGGTGGTGCACGGGAAAGCTAAATAGCAATCTCAGATTATGAATAAAGAAAAATGGAATTTATTTAAGAAAAAAGGACAGGGAATGGGGATAGCCAAAGGGATGGGCTACATAGCACTGAGCCAAAAGGTATTGGGTCCATGATGGCAGCAAAAATATACTTAGGACAGTGAAACAAGGAAGGGCATAGAAGAAGCAATAGGAGAGCCTAGGCTGGGCTGCTTTGGCTCACAGGGAAGTCAGAGAAAAGGTGGTGTTGTAGATAGTTGCGGGGGGGTGGGGTGGGTTGGTGTGAGCCTGGAACCAGCTGCCACTGCCCATTGCTCTCCTGGTTGCAAGTTTCATGGGGTCCCTTCGAGAGGAAGGGAAATGGAGCTGAAGTGCTTCTGCTGGGTCCTTTGTCCTGAGCCTATTTACCTCTCTCTTGCAAGTAGAAATCTTAGAGGAGGCTTCAGGGGATTGTCTCAATAGAATATTCACCGGCTTTCCAGGTTTGCTCTTTCAGGGTTGTGCTCTGCACTAACTGGTTGGTGCCGGGGCAGGGGGAATTAGTCAAATGTCGCTGGTTCTTAGGCAGCCATGGCATCGCTTGTCTGTTTTTGCCTCTTTTCTGGGCCTAGAGCTGAAACACAACTGAGGCCTATATGTTATCTTTAGGGAGGAAAGGTTGGGAGTCCAAACCACAGGACCAGCAATAAGCTAGGGGAGGAAAGGTCACCCTGGGGACAAGGCTCTTGTTTTCCCAGTTTGGGCCCTTGCTAGGCCTCTGGGGCTTTCTGCTCTGGTGTTTCTATCCTGGGCCCATCATCCTTGTTCTGCTCGTGTATGTCTTATTAGTTACCAGTCATTATGGTGGCAATTCAAGTACAGGTATTCTGCACATTTTCATAAAATAAATTACGCCTTAAAAAAAATTCTTACTATGCTTCCAAAAGACAAGTAGGTTGGTGAGCATTTTGGGCAACATGAAATCATGTCTCTAGAACCTGAGTGATACCAGTCTTTTAATGAGTTACAACTGATATTCAAACATCATCATAGTTTAAGGTTTAAATTACTTGTTCTTAAATTAAAACTTTATATCTACCCCTAATGGGAAGCATCTACTATGTTGTTTATTCATGCTGACCTGTAAAGTTCTCTATAACTTATTCTCATTTATTTTATTAGGCACTCCCTGTGGAAGGTGAATAGAAGCAAGACACTTGGATATGTTTTATGTTTCTCAAGACTATTTTATCAATATCGCTGGATTGTTATAAAATTAACAAGCCTATCTGCAGCTATTTTCAATATGAAACCCTAAGGAAACCATATTATCAGTTTTCTTTTGATTGAGAGTATCTCCTTACTAAGAAAAAATTACTGCGCACACAGTAAAAATCATTGCCCTTCAATGTACAGTCAGTTTCTGGTGAGGTTACAAGCCACTCCCCTCCTAACAGTATTGACACCCCTAAACCCTTTCATACGGTTATTTCTAGACTATCACTATTTACACTCATTACAGTTACTCTTGGAAATAAGGAATATTTTCTTGCCGTTTCTCTCTCTTTTTTCTCTCTGTAGTCTTATTTCCATATTACTTGTTTAAGAAATTAAGTTGCAAAGCCTATAAATATCTCAGGTAGGCAGTAGATACCTCTAAGATAGAGATAACATTCATTGTTTAAGTTACATCTCCCCAAGAAAACATTATCAGACTACCTTGAGAAGCAGAAGCTCAATTAATAGCTCCTTTTATCATAAAGAGTTATGGTTTGTATTATATTTTGAATATTAAGAATATAATGTGTAGATGTTGATATATAGATATAGATATGGATGATATAGATATAAATAATGATATAGATATATTGATAGATGGTGGTATAATGATAATAGATGTAGATATGGATGATATAGATAGAGATATAGATAGATACAGATAGTTTGAAATCTTTGATAGTCTCCACCTAACATCCTTTAAGCTGTGGATGAACTTGTTTTGTAGCCTTAGAGAATTTTAATGTCATGTTTTCCTCCATTGTTCTTTTACACGTTATGCTTTTTAGTTCAGACATGAAATGACTTTGCCCAAGGTTATTAGAATAAAATTGGAGTTTAATTAGTCACTTTGAGACATGGCAACTAGATGCTGATTTCCTTTTTCATCTTTAACAAGCTCCATTATTTACATAGACAAATTGAAGCCAACATTTAAGAAATGTGAAGTAATGCAAACCACACAATTTTGAAATATTTGAATATTCCAATATTCAGGGTAACATATATTTTTCATGCTGATTAGGCTCTGATACTGGTTTTAAATGGAAACCGTGCCAAACAGAGGTTGAAATGCAAATTGCATGATACATCAATGTACAGGGACTCAAAGTCAGTTTAATTTTATCTCTTTGCAGACTCTATATGCATAATATTATCTTGATGTTCAGCCTCAACCTCTTCCATCTGCATATCAAAATGTGCAACGAGGGGATAAATTTTTTGCAGTGGGAAAAACAGTGGGAGCTGAATTAATAGGCAATTTACCTATGTTCCACTGTGTTTTGCTTTGATTTCAGTTGAGTGAGGCATTGATTGACCCTATTTTCCTAAATCCAAAGCGAGACATTTTACTTCAGCTGAGTTCACCTACAGATATTTTTCATAGGAGCTGTTCTTTGAAATATCTTTTATCTCTCTATTCCTTTCTTCTCCATATTCTTTTTCTCCACTCCCTTTCTCTCTCCCAGCTGCAAGGATTTGTCTTCCAAAAGAGTGGGGGTGGGAGGGAGTGAGGGAGGGAATCAGAGCGGGGAGCAGGAACCAGAGAATGCCAGGATCTGGCTTTTGTTATTGGTTGGCTGCTGCCTGATGGATAGAAGAGGGAGGAGTGAAGTCTTCAGTCTGATCTGACCGAGCAGAGGTACAGAAACCATATTTACAGGTAAGGACAAACAAGAGAAAATGCTACTTTTATTCAAAAGAAAATGCTTCTCAATTCCCTCTAAGAGAATGTTATCATATGAAAGCCATTCTGAAGACATTTCCTGGAAGTACGTTCTTTTCATTGCTTGAGGAAGCTTTGTAGCGAGTTGTTCTTTCTCCCTGAAAAACCCGTCGCGGATAAAAGCACCAGAGGCATGTCTTACCCTGGGTAACTTTCTAAGCAGGCGTTATTGAAGCAAAATTAATGGGTAGAATGAGTCGTCGTGTGCCTTGTTTGCTTTTACTTAAGCTTATGTTATCAGGAATCAAAGGAGAGCTCGGGAAATTCCACAGGTCCTGGGCAAATGGACCTTTCTCTGAATAAACAATGTGCAATTGCATGTGGTGTCTTCTAATATTTAAATACAGCGAAGGGCTTAGAAAAATAATGTTTGCTGGCTGTAGACCCTTTTAGCACTAATTTAGAATGAGTGATTTATATGCATTTAATTCCTTTTAACTTTCTTTATTGATAAATCTTATGCTATTGAATAGTATTTTATTTAGTAAATCGTAAGTGTGTATTATACGTAAATTCTATATTTGTCAATATGCATGGTACTGTTTTCATTTTTAAAGCAACCTACTTGGGAAAGATTAAACATTACCTGAAAAATTACATCATAATAGGCCAGTTTCATTGTTAGTTTCCTTTATCAATTAAATATATCTGGACAGGAATTCCATCATAGTATTCATATTGTTGGGAATATTTCTAGGCAATATTTTTTTAAAGCTCAAAAATTAAGATTTTACTCTACCAGTGGCTTATATCTGTTAATATTGTCTTTTCCCCCCACCCCCCTTATTAGGGAAAATAGGAAAGTTCCAGATATGTAGACTGATACACTTACAGTAAATACATTGAAAAATGTTACTTCCAGTCATTTTATTTTATTCTTTCTTAACTCATAAATATAGGTCAATAAAGGTGGGATAACCTTTTAAACACTGGGCTTTTTTTTTTTTAAGAAAGATTAATACTGACCTGGGCCCATTGGCAATTAATTAATACTTGTTGATTGTAATAAGAAAATATAAGTCTTTCAATGATGTCATTGATTACATCATTTCAATGAAGTAATATATTTTTAAATACTTTTTTTAATGAATTGCAAACTAATAGGAATGAATATAAAAAATTTCTAAGGTTTTGGGGAGTGCTGTTTTTGCTTTTTGTAATTTAAAAGATGGGTTTTATCTTTAAATAGCAGATAAAAACAACATTTCTTGCAAATTTTTTAAAAAGGGGGAGGGAAACTACTGAATATTGGGTAAAAATTATCTAAATGAATGGAGAACTATCTTAAAGTTTCTAAATGTACTAAATACAGAGAATAATATGTTTACATACTTAAGTGTCATACTGACCCAAGCAAACACTCTTGCATGGTTTATGTTGAACTATTTCTGGATTTCAAAAATTATTGCATGGTACTGAGCCATTGCCGTGTTTCTCATTTATTGATTCTTTTGATCATGGTTTTTAAAACAAAATAATAGTAGAAATTAATCCACCCCGTAAGTTGGAAATTAGGATGATATATAAGACCAGATATTCACTGCCTGATATCTGTTGCAGAAAATGAGCCAAGGCAGTTATATTTTTGGAAATTAAAAATTCCAAGTAAAGCTAACTCCAGGAATGAAGGAGAATTGATGAAAATGAGAGAGCAGAGTTCCACATGGTTTTAAATTATTCTGTTTCCTTGGAAACCAGCTGCTGCAGATGCATTTTGCTTTCTTTGGCTAAAAATATCATCCTTTTAATAATCACTAAGGGAAAGGTTCTGAATAAAACCAGTGTATTGTTACTACTTTTTATAATTTCCGTAATGGTTTACATATTTTGGATGAAATGAAGATAAACCCTTTCTCAATAAGCAGAAACCCTTTCTCAATAAGCATTTGCTACTATCCACTGGCGGATGACTGTATGAGCTATCTCTATGAGATAACTATAGTAGTTTTTACTGCAGAGACAGAGAGAGAGAGAGAGAGAGAGAGAGAGAGAGAGAGAGAGAGAGAGAAAGCTAGCTGAAGTGGAGGCATATTAGATTGAAAAATTTTTTAACTTAAATATTCAGATCATGTTTCATTAACACAGTTATTTCTTTACCTTTGTGATCTAATATATAAAAAATTACACATTGCAACAATCTAAGAGTGGTTTAATATTATTATATTAAACATCACCTAAAAACAATTTTATATTTTTAAGGTAATATATTTGAAACTTAATAGAAATTATTATAAATTCATATATGCACTTTTCGTTTTATTAGAAGCCTTTTGCTTTTATGGAAATAAAAATTTATTTTATCTAACCTTTATTTATGTCATATTTTACCCTAGGCAATTTCTTAAATTAAAACACTTTTATTATACATTATTATTCTCTCAGTTATTTGGTGAGGAAAGAAAATTATCATAAAATATTACATTTTTCCTATTTTATTGTAATTTAGATGATATTTCTAACTCTATTTTCTCTTTTGTCAGTTGTTTTTCACATAATAGTTTATTTTCATATTAACCTTAGTTTCTTAGATTTACTGTTAGCAATGTAGCAAATAAAGTATCATGTGATTACACCATGTTTTAATATATTTAGTATTTGGCCAATATATTACTTAAAGTTAAATGAATTTGGTATGTATGTTATATTTTTAAAAGAGTTATTGGTCTAGTAATAAGTAATGTCGTTTTTTAACATTCGTTTAAAATCTTGCTTGGTGTTGACTTGTATTGACATAACCTTCAAACACTGTGGTATCTACAGAACGTGTGAAGTGCAATTAACAAGTTTTGCTTGAAAAAGTTTGTGTTTGGTTTGGTTTTTGTTGCAAAACTAGGGCTAAGAAAATGGCGGATGAAGAGCATATTCGGCACTGCATGCTTTACGAGTTCCATTTAGGAAGAAAAGCAAGTGAGGCTGCAAAAAACATCTGTAGTGCTCTTGGTCAAGATGCAGTTAGCGCCAGAAAATGCCAGCGTTGGTTTGAGAAATTTCGCGAGGGAAATTTTTCGTTAGATGACAAGAGTGGTCGAGGCCGTGTGTCCAATTTTGATCAAGAAGCTCTTCAAGCTCTTTTGGTGCAAAATCCTCAAATTACCCAACAAGAGCTTGCGACAACTTTAAATTGTTCACAAAAAACAATTTCCAATCAATTGCGTGCACTTGGCAAAGTCCAAAAGTTTGGAAAATGGGTTCCTCATGAGTTGACCGACAACAACCGTAATCAAAGAGTCACAATTTGCAGTTCGCTCCTCTCTCGTAAAAACCGTTTGCCATTTTTAGAGCAAATTGTTACAGGAGATGACGAATGGGTGCTGTATGTTAATTTGAAAAGGCGGCCTCAATGGTTGGACAAAAATGAGGCTACGCAGCCCACGCCAAAAGCTGACTTGCATGCGAAAAAAGTGATGTTGTGTGTTTGGTGGAATTTTAAAGGAATTCTTCATTATGAACTTTTACCATCTAACCAAACCATTACAAGTGCAGTGTATAGTGCCCAATTGGAAAGGTTAGCCCAAGCTTTAAGAGAAAAAGAACCCGCGCTGATTAATCGGAAGGGCGTAATTCTTCACCACGATAACGCACGACCACATACTGCAAGAATCATTGCTGAAAAACGGCGCCAGTTGGAATGGGAAGTTCTCCCTCAACCTGCATATTCTCCTGATATTGCCCCTTCCGATTACCATTTGTTTTGTTCTTTGCAAAACTTTCTTCTTGGAAAAAAATTTAATAATGAAGAATGCCTCAAAAATGCATTGACCGAATTTTTTGCATCAAAATCACAAGAATTTTACAACAGAGGGATTAAAATGCTTCCTGAGTGTTGGGCACAAGTAGTAGAAAACAACGGCAACTATATTGTTGATTAAATTTTGTTGTATTGTTTAAATAAAGTCGATTTAAAAAGTATTAGAAAATGACATTAATTATTACTAGACCTAATAGTATAAAGGGAAGTGTTTAGTTTTTATCAATTAACATGAGCAAAACATTTTAGTGGCAGTTCTTCCAGCATAAACTCAGATGACATTAAAGAATATGCTGAAACAAGTTTGACTAGTAAATGGATTATGCAACCTGTGCAAAGAATCCTCATTTCAAGGCGCAATCAAAATTATCAACTATATTTTAAGCTCCTGAAAATAATGCATTGAATAATCTTACTTTTAACTGCAGATAATTTTTAAATGCTATTCATTAGTAGTATCTCTTTACTGCTTTATGCTTCTTTATTTGCTAGAAATAGCTTGCCATATTCATAGGTGGATTTATAACGGTCTTTTAAGTCCCACAAAATGTATTCAGGAAAATATTAATAGTTTTCTTTATAGTATAGCTAGATAACTTAATATCTACAATAAAAATATGCTAGTTTGACAAGTAAGCCTACTTTGCTGGAAATTGAATGGTGGGATTTAAAAGAATCAGAAATTATACCAAGGCGAGAAAGCTTCAGTCAGGTTTCACACTGTTATGTAGTTAAGGTACAAACTAAAGAAAAAGCACAGTAACAATTATACTATGGTAGGTCATAATTGAAAAATACTGATCACTTTTGTGAATCAAGAAGCAAGTAATGGGTTTAATTATCAATAAGTTATGACCTACTCTAGTAGGTCATAATTATCATATTTAATTATCATTAAATTATGATCTACTATGGTAGGTCATAATTGAAAAATATTGATCAGAAATTATTTTTTACTTAGTACATATTTATTATCTAATAATATAGGTCTTACGAAATCCTCTAGGGGGTTGTTTCGAAGCAGCACTATTACTCTTTATTTACCATTTTGTGAATCAAGAAGCAAGTAATGAGTTTAGTTATCAAGTTATGATACATTTGGATGTTTCACATACCTTGAATCAATTGACAAGTCATTGGATTTCTGTCAATTGTTTTGATCTCAGTTATATTAGACTAAATAGTTTGACCTGAAAATTGCTAAATAGACACACTCTGAGAATACAGACTCAATGTGGCTTTTGAAGCATTTAATTCAAGCTTATGATGACCTTGATAAATGTCAATACTAAGTCTAAGGATCATACTTTTCGCAAGAAATCCACTTGACTTGAGATCAAATTTGCCATTCATTTTAATCTCATGGTTGAAAAGGTAAACAGTGGTCATATGATTTGTTTCCAAAGAGTCTTTGTATTCTAGTTAGATCAAGAGCTTAACATATTTTTTAATACAACAAAAGGTGGTGCATACAATACATTTCTCTATTTCTCCTGACTTACATGCACATTTACAACAGTATTATTTTAAACAAAAACATCAACCACCAGATAAAAGTAATTCTTATGTAAATTTTTATATCTTTAAATAATGACTGTAAAGTTATTTGGCAATTATTTTCCTTTGAATATTTTAGTCTTTCATTATCCTAAAAGCATGGGAGTGGGCTGCAGAGATAATTCCTTCCTGCATTGCTCATTTTCCTATGAAGGAAGTAAGATGCAGTCTTACATTGATTTTTGAGTGGGAAACCAGATAATTTGCTTAGGCAAAATCACAACAGCCAAACACAGGCTCAGTCATTTTACCCTTTTCTTATACCCTCCCAATGACAGACACTCATTACATTTGGATGTAATGCATTAATTACTGGATGAAAGAAAAGCAGAGTTTAGGAAGACTTTGAAAAGTGAAAAATCATTGTGTGGCTAGATGATTCCCAATGCATAACCACTCAGGAATTTTGGAGTTGCGCAGAACACTCCCCTTGGTATTATGCTGTAAGCCTTATTGCTTCAACTTACTGTCACGGTGTCCTTGACCTTCTGTGAGTATGTTGTCAATGTGAAAAATGCATTTCAGCTTTGTTTTCCAGTAAGTGTTGATACAGTCCATTGTCATGTTGTGGATATATCACATTACGTTTAGTAAATGACACAAACAATTTCCTAAACAGGACTCCTGAATCTATTTACAAAGATTTTCATTTCCTTGTCTATCCCACTTAGGCTGGCCACAGAAAATCAATATTTGTCATTCATCCTCACCCAGGTAATACTGGTTGTAATGCTGTCAGAATATTATACCAGGAGGATGATGGGAAAAGCTTTTAAAGTTATTTAAAAAAAAAAAAATTCTTGCTTTGCTTTCTCAAAATTTCTTTTTTGAAACGTATAAAACTCATATTTCAAATGTTAGATTATTTGGACACTATGATCTGAATCAGTAAAGGGCCACGAATGGATTCTCTCATGCTGGTCCCTGATGTCCTCCAGGGTCACATGGGTAACTCTGAGTTTGAGGACTCCAGTAAAAGCTTCTATATTCAGAGATCTTCACACATCTTATGAACAGAGCCAATGAAAGCAGCCTCAGGGTCACCTGAGGCCTGTTCCCTGCCCCCTGCCCTGGCCCTTTTGTATTGTCATTACAGGCACTTTATTGATCTCTATATATACTCTTTTATTTAGCTATCTCAGTTTAATTCTCAGTACTAGGTGGTTTCTTTTTCTTTGCATCAGCAACACCTAATATAATGTCTGATACATATTATTGATATATGGTCCCAAATTGTTTTGCTGACTGAATAAATGATTAAATAATCTTGTCAGATAGTCATCTTATACCCTCCCAATGTCAGACACTCATTACATTCTAAGATAGTCCCTTCCTTTCATGTGCTTCTTTGTTAATGCTTGTCAAAGTGACAACTTCCATGTCACTTAGATGTCATTAGGCCATGGAAAATTTGGTATTGCAGACTTATTGTATGCACTCCATTTGAGCTCTCCTGCTTTACAGGGAATTTGGTCCCCATTTCATGACTCCTGTGTGCTATTTTGTAAAACCACTATTTTGTTTCTGATATACACATCCACACCGGTCATCCAATAGTACACCCATGGGTTGATTATATATTAATTATAATTTTTTATTAACTTTTAATATAAATGTTAAATAATACAGTGATATTGTCCAGCTGGTGTGGCTCAGTGGTTGAACATCAACCCATGAACCAAGGAGGAAATGGTTCAATTCCTGGTCCAGGCATATACCTGGGTTGCAGGATTGGTCCCTAGGAGAGGGCGTGCAAGAGACAGCTGATCGATGATTCTCTCTCATCATTGATGTTTCTATCTTTCTCCCAGACTCCCTTCTCTCTGAAATCAATAAAAATATATTTTAAAAAAGGAAATATAGTAATATGAATTTTACCTATCTATCTCTTATTCATTGAATCCCCACACCTTTGATTAAAATTTAATTTGTTCAGAAATGTTGTTCTGCTCTTCTGCCATTTATATTGTGTTCTGATGAACAATTCCAAGCCATAATGCTTGGCAAGTAACAATGCTGAATTGAGTACAAAGAAACCAAGAGTTACCGTATTTTTCGGACCTTAAGACGCACTTTTTCCCCCCCAGAAGTGGGGGGAAAAAGTCCCTGCGTCTTATGGTCCAAATATAGCCTACACATATACTTTTAAAAAAAAGTTTTTTTACTTGCCCGGCTCTGTGTGGTCTCTGTGTGCTTTACAGGGTTGATTACATGTGTTTATGACTGTGATGTTGGGTTTTAATGCACATAAAATATTTTAGGACACTATTTGTTTCAGAATCTTTTTTTCTTCATTTCCCTTCTCTAAAAACTGTGCGTCTTATGGTCCTAAAAATACGGTAATATAGCTATTTGACAGGAGTTTAATATGTCAGAAGGTAAAGGCAACTGTGAGCAGGTAATATGGGACTTGAAGAAGTGTCTACTGCAGCGAGGTAAAGCTGATAAAAAATAAATAAATAAATAAAATAAAAAGAGTGGTTGCCGGGACCGGTTTGGCTCAGTGGTAGAGCATCGGCCTGCGGACTAAAAGGTCCCGGGTTCGATTCTGGTCAAGGGCATGTACCTTGGTTGTGGGCACATCCCCAGGAGGGGGTGTGCAAGAGGCAGCTGATCGATGATTCTCTCTCATGGATGTTTCTAACTCTCTATCCCTCTCTCTTCCTCTCTGTGAAAATTCAATAAAATATATATAAAAAATAAAATTAAATAGATAAACAAAAAGAGTAGATATATGCCCTGATGTGATATCTGGGATTCTGACAAGAAAGAGTGATTGCTAATATACCACAAATGTGTTCGGTTCATTTATATGGGAACTGTACTGTGGTATACATTTGTACTCTTTAAGTGGATGATTCAGTCACCCAGCCAGCATGCCTGTTTCTAAAAATGCTTTCTCTCAGTTAATGGGGTCTTGTAACTTGGCTTACCTATTAGTTCTTTAGGTGGTGAAGCATAATGATTGATGGAATGTGTAATGGACTTTGCAATCATACAGACTGTAGTTCAGCTCCAGACATGGCATCTTACTGCTAGTGTAAATTTGGACAAGTTATTTAAACTATCTAAGCCAGTTTCCTTTTCTATTATATAAAATCAGCTATCTAACTGTGTGATATTATAAAGATTGATAGGTCTATTGAGAACATTTTTTACCACAGAATTTGGGCATAGGAATTGCTTGCAATTTTAGTTGTTATTTCTAGTCAATCTTTTTGTTTATAAGCCAAGAATGGGAGGAGCAAAATAATCCTGAAGGTCTTCAATAGTTTCTTAAATATTATTTCTCATTAAAGAATTACAAAAAAATAAAAATTCTATTATTGGCTAGTTTTTTCTATTTTTTTCATATTTCTACAGTAAAGTCAACTGGTTAAGTTAGTGTTGTATGACATATTAGAATTATGGAGGCAATTCTAGTCAAGAATCAAGGAAGAATGTGCTGATTAAAAGTATGTTCATCAAATGCCAGAATGCCTTAGGTTTGAATGCTGCCTGTAGCTATTAGCTCTTTGACCTTGGCCTCATTATCTAACTTTTCTGCGCTTTAGTTTTTAATCTGAAAATGGAGTGAACCATATGGGCATGATGATTACATTAGTTGATATGTGTTTTATTAATTTTCCACTGCTGTGTAACAAATTACCACAAACTTAGCAACTTAAAATGATACAGAGACTTATTAGTGTACTAGAGGCTTGGTGCATGAAAATTCATGCACTGGAGGGAGGGCCCCTCAGCCTGACCTGTCCCTCTCTCATAATCCAGAATCCCATAATCCAGCGATCAGGGGAAGGTGATGCCCCCATCACACCACTGCTGCTGCCACTGCCGGCAGCGCAAGCCTCAGCCAGTCATGGTTACCTGAGCCTTGGGCTGCCCTGGGTAGCTGGGCAGCCACCATCCAAGGCTTGCCTGTGCCTCGAGCCAGTCCTGGGTGGCTGGGACGCTGAGGAGACTGAGGGACTCCAGAGGCAGGCAGTGGAGCAGCCAGACCCACCTGGGAGCAGGCCCGGTGGGGCGGAGGGGACTGGGCGCCACCATATTGTGGCTGTGGGAGCCTCCATCTTTGAAGGCATGACAGTCAAATAGCATATTCCCTTCTTAGTGGCTGTGGGCACCTCCAGTTTTGTGAGGGTGTGATGGTCAATTAGCATATCCCCTCTTTATTAGATAGGAGGATAGTGCTATAGGTCAGAAGTCCTTCACAGTATAGCAAAGTTCTTTGCTCAGAGTTTCAATGGCTGAAATTATGCTCAGCTCAACGGCATTTTTGTTTGGTCACTCTGGAGGAAAATCTACCTGCAAGCTCTTTTTGAAAAAATTCAGTTCCTTTTGGTCATAGGACTAAAGTCCCCAATTTCCTCCTTGCTGGAATCCTTCTCAGCTTCTAGAGACCACACACATTTCTTTTCATGTGGCTCCTTTCATTGTCAAAGTCAGCCACAACTCTTACGCTGAATCTTTCTCACCGTTAATATCTGACCCCTAGATTTATATAAATTGTTCATGTGATTAGATCAGGCTCACCTGGATAATCTATCAAATCATGGATTTGGGACTTAATTACATATGAAAATTCCCTTTGCCGTAAATAGTGTCCAGAATCATGGGAGTAATATCTTACCATATGTGTAATCTTTGGATTATGAAAAAACATGCACACTAGAGGGTCAGGAATCAGCTTAATACGTATGTAAAGTGCTAGAAAATTCCTGGCACATCATAAACACTATATGTGCATTTAAATCTGAAAAATTAACAGAGATGTTTAAAAATAGCAATGTCAACAGTAATGGCAAGTATATGATAAAGTGATATGCCAATGTACCATTAAGTACGTAAATTGATAGAACCTTTCTGCCAGCTAATTTAGCAATGTGTATTGAAAGCTCAATAATTCCACTTTTAGAATTCATCCTAAAGATATATCAGAGATACACATAAAGACAACATGAAAGAAAATAGTAATATATGATGATTTATAATAAATACTTAAAAAAAACCCCACAATCTCCTTTAAAGTTTTAGTTGACATATAACATGGCTATTCAACAAAATGCTATGTAGCTGTAAACACAAAAATAAAAATCAAGTAAGACAAAAACACATAGCTTTGAAAGTTACTTAATGAGAAGGAAACATGCTCATGTTATAAGTAGGAAAACCATAAGTTACAAAATTGCATACATAGTGTTAATCAGTTCACACTCCTTTCTGAGTGTGAGGTGGCATTTTGGCAACACAAGGTCACTTTACAAGGGAAGGAACTCACCCTGACAAGTCTCCTTAGATTGCTTTAGGTAAAATTGGGCTTCTAGAAACTTCTTAGGGAGCCCCAGCTTCCTCATAGAGTTTGAGGTGAGCTTTTTGGCAACATAGGATCGCCTGACACTTCTAATCATGCTCCTTCAGCAAGAGCATCCTCTAAAGGAGACCTTATCTTCCCTAGTTTTCTGTGCTGTTGTCATCCATTCAATGCCTCAAAGTGCAAATAGGATGCCTGGTCTTTTACTCCTAATTCATAGCCCTCCTTTATACCAATCTGGCTAAATTACACTCTCAGCCAAGATTTTAGAGAATTTGTTTTATTTTAGCAATAATGCAAGGCATCTGTAGTACATAATAGGTATCAATGGAGAACGTAGAAGTTAAGGAGAGCACCTGCAGTGCATATTCTAACACTATAAAACAGCTACTCATAACCCTATGTTATAGGTAAGAAAATATGGCTCCGAGAAATTAATTAGCTTGCAGAAGAACTATTTAAGAAATGGTGAAAGCAGGTGTCCAAACAACTGGCTTCACCCTCTTCACCATTCCAGTGATTCCTGGGACTATATATTTTTTTAATCTCCCTAAGAAATTTGAATGATTAGCCTAGTCTAAGTTTTACTTCCCTATACCTAAAGGCAAATGAGTGGAAACAATGCACATTGCTTTTTTCCCCCTAAGCTTTTTCTAGCTCCAGCCTCTCAGATTTTAACTTCAAATTAACTTATGTGCTTTTTTGTTGTTGTTATTAGTCCTCACCCAAGGATATATTTTTTTCCATTGATTTTTAGAGAGTGGAAGGGAGAGTGAGAGACAGAGAAAAGAAACATTGATGTGAGAGAAACACATTGATTGGCTTACTCCTGCACACAACCCAACTGGTCCTGGGGATTGAACCAGCAACTAAGGTAGATGACCTTGACCAGAATGGAACCCGAGACCCTTCAGTCCTTTGATCAAACTGGCCAGGGCGATGAGTGTGCTTTTAATTAGGGGATCCAGATAACAACACAAGTTCATATTAAAGAAATTCTTCCCATTTTTCTCTCAACACAAATGAAGATGTACCAAATTCTCTGAACTTAGGAATGAACATTTCTCCAAGATACTATAACCCTGGCTCACTTCTTCTACCTCTTACTCTTTCTGTGACTAATAAATTATTGATAAAAATCAATGACAGATCTCTCAAGTCAAAAAATGTCCATCTTTCCTTTGGGGAGTTCCCTCCATCCCTCCCTGACTCTCCCTCATGCCCTACTTTCCCTCCAAATTCCAAGGACCATTCAATCTACTTTTGCTTTTATTCACCCTTATTCCACATCCATCACTAGCTTCAATTTCCTATCCCCACTCTTATTCTAGTTTTTACCTATTAGCATTTGGTAATCAATCCATGGGTAACTAATTCTTCATATTAGAAGCATTATTGAGAAAATTCTTTTATATAGCTCTCAAAAAGAATTATTGTATATAGGAGTAGTAATAATACAGTATTCTCATCAGATAAAGAAAATCTAAGAAGGCGACATTTTGGGGGGCACCAGGGAAACACAGAACCCTGATAAAGGATTCTGAAATAGAATTCTAAAACTTATGACTTCTAACGAATATTGTATCGTAGGTACAAAACAATATAAATAAGCCATATGTACTTCCCTGTTTGCTAACAGTTTCTTCCAGCCATGTATTCTGAACAGCATTCTGTGTTATAGGGTGACTCTTACTATTGTTTAGGATTTCTTTCACTTGATATGCGGTTGGGACAATCTAAATCAAGGACATTTGTAGTAACTGTTTTCTCCCTCAGTCGCTCTCCTTTCCCACCTATTACTGCAGACATCTGAATAGAGATAGCATCTTAATCTCTCACATTTAAGCTTCTCCTCTCTGATCTCACCAACTGTTGCCATGGAAATAATTGTAGCATTGCAATTTTAGTACTACAACCAGCGTACACTACAGTGAAATCAGATTGGCACACACAAATGAGGATGAATCTCTCTCTTCCAACAAGTGTCTATTATGCTTTGGGATATTTCTTCCCTATCCTTTCTATGTGTTTCCTCAGATGTCTAATTATATGGTTTAATCTTCCTTTAATGACTAAGTGCAAGACTCTTCAAGGACACTAGGAACTAAAAGCATAAATGTGAGAAAATTCATGCACAACTTATATAGATGGATTTCATAACAGTTAAGGAACGTTTTTCAAATAGTTTCCTATTACTAAAAACTTAAGGTATATCAGCATTTTAAAAAAGAATGTATCAACAGTTCTCAGTCTTTATTCTAAAACTTTCTTAAACCAATTAAAAATAAGAGCATCTCTCCAACCAAGTAATGGTCATATTAGGTCACCACATGATTTTTTTAAGTTGGGAGACAGTCTGACTTTCAAACAGGGTTAACCCAGAGCCACGGTCCTAGAACCTGGCAGAAGCAGGTAGTGGCTGTGTATTTGATTTTTAAAAAAAATCTTGAATAAGAAACTTTAGGGAAGATGGTGGGTAAAATAGTTATTAACTCGTTGCCTTAATTTTCCCACAAATAAGTAAATCCTTGATAGTGGTCACCATCCATATATTTGTCTTTATCTGCCAAATTAAAAAAGTATTTCTTTAGCCTTTTGGAGTGTAAAAGGAAAAATGTACTTTTTCATTGTTAATGTTATTTTAAAAAAGGAACACCACAAACTGGTACAATGTATCAGAACTGATCTTATTTGAGACCTAGCTTGTAAGATGGCCTCCACCATTATAAAATAATTGGGAAGTCTAGAGACAGAGGTGGTTCTAGGTTAAATTAAGTAACCACATTGCTTTTGGAAGCACTTTGACCTTTCCTCCTCTTCTTTTTTTGAAATTAGTTCCTCTCAAAAGAAAATAATAACCTTTCTTAGCCCTCATACTCATTAGGTTTTCTGACTTTAACTGCTCATTTGAGCCACTAAGTCATATATTTCTTTCTTTTTTTTTTTAAATAAATCTTTATTGTTCAGATTATTACAAATGTTCCTCTTCCCCCCTCCCCCAATTGCTCCCCTCCACCAGGTTCCCACCCCACCCTCTGTCCTTTCCCCACCCCCCATTGTCCTCATTCATAGGTGCACAGTTTTTGTTCAGGCTCTTCCCTCACCCCCCACTCCCCTTTTCCCTGAGAATTGTCAGTCCACTCCCCTTCCATACCTCTGATTCTATTATATTCACCAGTTAATATTGTTCATCAGGTTTTTTAATTCCCTTGGCTTTTAGTTTCACTTGTTGATAGTTACGTATTTGTTGATCATAATTTTTATCTTTATCTTCTTCCTCTTCCTAAAGAATCCCCTTTAGCAATTCATATAGTTCTGGTTTGGCGGTGATGAACTCCTTTAGCTTTTTTATATTTGTGAAACTCTTTTTCTGGCCTTTGATTCTGAGTGATAGCTTTGCTGTGTAGAGTATTTTTGGCTGTAGGTTCTTGCTATTCATCACCTTGAATATTTTTTGCCATTCCCATCTGGCCTGCATGGTTTCTGTTGAGAAATCAGCTAACAAATGTATCGGTGCTCCTTTATAGGTAACTACCTGCTTTTCTCTTGCTGCTTTTAATATTCTCTCTTTGTCTTTTGCTCTTGGAATTTTAATTATGATTTGTCTTGGTGTCGTCTTCTTTGGGCTACTTGTGTTTGGGGTTTTGTGAGCTTCCTGGACTTGTAAGTCTATTTCTTTCACCAGGTGGAGGAAGTTTTCTGTCACTATTTCTTCCAGTGTGTTCTCGGTATTTTGCTCTCTCTCTTCTTCTGGGATTCCCATAAATTCTGATGTTGGTTCGTTTGAAATTTTCCCCGAGGTTTCTTACACTATTTTCAACTTTCTGGATTCTCTTATCTTCTTGCTTCTGTGGAGGAGTGTCCTCTGGGTCTTTGTGTTCCAAATCTTTGACTTGATTCTTACAATCTTCCATTCTGTTTTTAGGACTCTGTATAATATTTTTTATTTCAGACAGTGTGTTCTTTATTTCTAGTTGATCCCTTTTCATATCCTCATAGGTCTCATTTATTTTATTGGCCTTTTCTAGGAAATTCTTGAAAAACCTTATATGCGTGGTTTTGAACTCTATATCCAGTTGCTTCTTGTCCTCCATTTCTTTTGTTTGTGATCTGTTTCCTTGTCTCGGCATTTTCACAGCTTCTCTGAGTTGGTAGGGTGGCTTTGTGTGCTAAGGTGTCAAAATGGTTCAGTGGGTCAGTCTCCCAGTTACCTGAGGTGGACAATCTTGGTGTAGCCCTTTGTGGACTGTGTGTGCAGTCTTGTTGTTAAGCCTTGCTTGTTGTCGGTATCACTGGGAAGTGCTGATTTCCAAGCCAATTGGCTATAAGGATTAGAAGTGTCTCAGCTAGAAGGGTTTCTGTATTCTGCTTGTATGGGGCGGAGTCTCAGTGTAGCACAGACAAGCTTTGTTGAATCCCACAAGATTGGTTGTAGGCACGAGCACCTCTTTGGTATAGGGCAGACAAGCTTTGGATTCCTGTCTGTTCCTCCCTAGGAGAGCCCTAGTTGAGGCAAACAAGAAAACTAGCCACTAGAAGGGCTTCTGTGCTCCGCTTGGATGGTGCGGAGTCTCAGGTGGTGCAGACAAACTTTGATCAGCCCCTCCCTACAAGGGTCTGGTTTCTGAGTCCCACAGTAATGGCTGCTGGCTTCACACACCTCCAGAGATCTCTGCCCATTGCCTGACAGTGTGGCCTCTCCCTGTTTGGAGCCAACTATCAGAGCAATAGGTGGTTCTGTTTTCCTACCTAACAAGAAAGGTAGCAGCCGTACATTAGCTGTCTGCCCTCTCTGTGCACAGGGAGTAAGCCAGTAGCGAACTCGGCCCGCCCTCTCAGTGCTCTGCAAATAAGCCAGCAGCGAAGTCTGGCAGCCGCCTTTTCATGCACCCAGTTCTCTGCACCTTCACAGTTCCTGAGGTTCAGCGTGCCTTCTCTCTCCTTCCCAGATGGTAGAGTCTCCTCTCAGCCAGCCATCCGGTGCTTCAGGGTGATATTTCCCCTGTTTTCAGTTCTAAATTCAAATTTGTTGTGGTAGGCTGCATTCGGGTGTCTACCCTATGCCGCCATCTTGGTCTAAGTCATATATTTCTTAGTTCTTAATCTTTTTCTTCTCCTGTCAAATTTACCTTTCCCTTTACCATAGGCGTTATGAAATGACAGGCCAATGAGTAGTCCTTCATGTTGTAAACCAGGCTGCCGCTACTATTTAAGTCCTATAGTGACTTCCATCTCATCTATAGTAATAGCCCAAATCCTCTCAGGCTCTACACACTATAGCCCCCAATACATGTCTAACCTCATTGCCTATTATGCCCAGCCCAGGGCCTTGGCACCATTCCTTTGGCTCTTCTCCCAGATGGCAAAATTCCCAGCTCTCTTCACCTCACCCATGTTTCAATGCTACTTTCTCATTGTGACAATAGCTCATCAAAAAAGTAGAGTGTCCTGTCCTTCTGATGTGGCTCAGTGGTTGAGCATCAACCCATGCACCAAGAGGTCACAGGTTCAAATCCCAGTCAGGGCACATGCCTGGGTTGTGGGCTCATTTCCCAGTAATAGGTGTGAAGGAGGCAGCCAATCAATGTTGATGTTTTTCTCTCTTTGAGTTTCTCTCAAATTGGCTAGGGCTTTAAATATGTTTTTTTGTGTGTGTGTGTTGTTTTTTTTTTATTGACTTCAGAGAGAGAGAGGAAGGAAGTAGGAGAGAGCGATAGAAACATGAATATGGGTTGACACTCAACCACTGAGCCACATCAGCCAGACCTCTCATCCATGTTTCTATCTTTCCCTCTCCCTTCCTCTCTCTCTAAAATCAATAAACAGCCGAAACCGGTTTGGCTCAATGGATAGAGCGTCGGCTTGGGGACTGAAAGGTCCCGGGTTCGATTCCGGTCAAGGGCATATACCTTTGTTGCGGGCATATCCCCAGTAAGGGGTGTGCAAGAGGCAGCTGATCGATGACTCTCTCTCATTGATGTTTCTAACTCTATCTCTCTCCCTTCCTCTCTGTACAAAATCAATAAAATATATTTTAAAATAAAAAATAAATAAAATCAATAAACACACACACACACACACTGAGTGGCCAGATTATCATAGATCATAATAATCTGGCCACTCAGTGTATATAATGTTCTTAATTGAGCAAACTTGTAGTTGGTATACCACTTACTTGCTCGATTTTTTCCATAGCATTGATCTCCATATGACATATTATATATTTTAATTTACTTACCTGTTTATTATTTGTGTACCCCTTCACTTAACAGCACCCAGTAAGTGAGAAAGTTTTTTTTTTCCTGTGTTGTACTTTATTCTCCAGCATATAAAATAGTCACTGGTACATGATGAAAGGTCAATGGATGTTTGCTGAATGAATAATAAATGGTTCCTAAACAAAGGGCACTAAACAAATATTTTTTCTATTGAATGGCATCAGTGACTGAACAGCATTTGGATTCCCTTTTGCAACAATCTGAACTGAGATAGACTAAAAGAACGAGTTAATTGGCATTCAGAGTTGAGACTTTCAGGATACATCGAGGTAGAGGCAGGTCTGTCAGAAGCCAAAACCACATGTGAGTCGGGAATATGAGGAAGCAGAAAGCATAGAAGGACCCGAACAAATATGTCCCAAGGAAATGTAGCTACCAATATTGAGGGAGACTATGTTCTGGACTTGAGTACAGGTACTCCCTTTGGCCTAGACATGCATCTCTTGTTCACCACAGTTCACACTACTACCACCTACTGTCTCCTTGTTTGTGAGACCATTCTTTATTGTGCCTGTGATATCATTTCCCTTAGGGTGTAGAAGTACTTCTTCATACCTTTGTTACAAATAACAGTAGATGAGCCTTAGCTAGTTTGGCTCAGTGGATAGAGTGCCAGCTTGCGGCCTGAAAGGTCCTGAGTTCAATTCTGGTCAAGGGCACATGCTCGGGTTGTGGGCTCAATCCCCAGAGAGGAGGGATGCAGGAGGAAGCTGATCAATGATTCTCATCCTTGATGTTTCTTTCTTTCCCTTTCCCTCTCCCTTCCTCTCTGAAATCAATAAGACATATTTAAAAAAAAATGAACAGTAGATAAAAGAGAAAACTAAGATAACTCCAAGGTTTTATTACATCTGACGCTGTTCACTCATTGAGGTTACCTGCATTATAGAATTTGTGTTTGCAACTGCTGATCACTCTGTGTCTATGAAGAAATTATTCTTCTCAGAGATTTAATGACTCATCTAAATGGACATTAACATTTTTTTAAAAATTCAATGGGATATCTCTGCCTAACTTTCACTGATGTATTGATACAGAGAGTGAAGAGATTTAAATAAACATTTTACCCAGTAAAAGATTTAGGGACTGTGGTTTACCCTATATATAATGTATTGAGCCAATCTCTTTGGCATAGGACTCAAGTATTCCCCTTAGCTCTGCTTATTTGCCTGGAAACGTGATAAGGCATCTAAATTCTGCAGGTATAGCCATTCTTAACAACCAATTTGATTTTTGATGGACAAAGAGGCTCAGGAAAGTAGATGTCTTTGTATCTGAGAAAAAGGAAAATCCAAGTAAGACACACGTGCTCTAATCAGTATGCTCTGGGTATGACAGCATGCAAGTGAGTGATCTATTTTGTTCTGAACTCTGGCTCTGTCAAAGACAGTACATGGTTTACTAGAACAAATCAAATAAATGTATTTGACTCCTGTTTTGATGTTTGAAAACATTAAATCATATTGCCTTATGCAGCTCTCTGATTCCACATCTTTAATTTTGACTTTTTCTTATAAAATACTGTTGTCAGACGAGAATGCAAATAACCATCAGAATAGAACTGTTTTCAATGCTTCAAACATGGACAAGATAATTTCTGCATGGATATGATAATGTGGTATATGTAGTTCAAAAAAATAACAGCCCCAAAAGATTCATGGACACAGACAACAGTCTGGTGAGTGCCAGAGAGAAGGTAAAGGGGGTGGGGGGTAAATGGTTATGGAAGAAGACTTGAGATGATAAACACACAGTACAATACATAGTACAATGTATTGTAGAATTGAATACCTGAAACCCCTATAATTTTATTAACCAATGTCACCTCAATGAATTCAATAAAAAAATAATTGCAGCCATCCAACCAATTTGGAAACCATGAGGATGCAGTTAGTGGTCAAGTATTTCAGTGCTCGGTTGTCCCTGTTTCTGTTGCAGGTACATGTGACAGCGCTGCAGCTATGAGTGGAATTTTAAGGGGGGAGTGTGAAGAAATTGGCAGATTCTGTTCCACTGTGCAGGAATCAGATGATGAAGTTTTTAGCTGTGACAGTGCTGACAGTTTTGACAGTGTCAATCCATTCACCTCTAATCATTTCACTCGTGAGTATCAGAAGCTGTATTGCAGGTTGTACTCCAAATTGTGGTGTAGGGTTGATTCTTGGAGGTTTTGTATTTATCCACTGACTTTTATCTGCTCCAAAGTTTTTTTGTTTGTTTGTTTGTTTGTTTTTATCATACTTGACTTATTTGCAAAACATTGTATCATTTTGGTTAATATAGTCTCAGTAGTATACTTCTGTCCATCTCTATGGAGTAAGTATGAGGGGCAAAAATGAGTTCAATCCAAGATAAGCAGATAGCAATTGAAAATGATTTCATATGTGCCTTCAGCTTTCTGAAATAGATCCATCTTTTAAAACCTAATCAATTGAGATCCTTTGAACTTCTAATATTAATGGTTAATAAATTGTGGAATTCTTATGATACTGAATACAACAGATTTACTTCATGGGTGAGAACATGATGTTTGTTCTTAAAAGAAGGCTGCACTGAAATCAAAGCCTTGGAAATCCCTGAGATTCTATAAATGTTTGGACACTGGTGAACCTCAGACTCAAGGCCAGGTTCATGCACTACAGTAAATGACGCTTTCTACATGTGTATTCTTTTCCTAAGCAGTCACTGTGAAGAACATTACTTAGCTTAGTGTGGCATGTTCTGACTTAAAATGCTAGCCATTTCAAATGGTATTCCCTGCACGCATAAACATTTGAAAGAGGTGAATTCTTTCCAATATCTCCATGTCCATTCAACTCCAGTCATTAGGGAAAAATGGATTTCCAAATTAACTTTAGAAAAGTTAACATCATGCAAAGCAAAATTAAATGAGGTCAATAAAAACCCCGTAATGCCACCCTCATAAGATGATGATATAAATTTCCTTTTGAAGCTGTTCCATAAGTAAAGGTAAAAATGATCCAACACAAAAGAGAATGTTGTCGTCCCCCACTCCCTGACCCCCACATAATAGTTTTTCCCCCTAGCATTTTTATTGGGGGAATTTGTGTTTGGGGTTTTTTAAGTCACCAAAGCAAACTGTTGAAATTCACACTGAATGCCCGACCAGCTTGGCTCCGTGGTTGATGAACAATTTATGAACCAGGAGGTCACAGTTCGTTTCCCAGTCCGGGCAAATGCCTGAGCTGTGGGCTCGGTCCCAAGTACAAGGCAATCAATGATCCTCTCTCATCATTGATGTTTCTCTCTCTCTCCGTCTCCCTTCCTCTCCGAAATCAATAAAAATATATTTTTAAAAATAAAATAAAATAAAGTAAAAATTCACACTGAAGCTTATACAGCCTGTCTTTGTGATCCCTGAAATTCCATTTTCACTTCTTCCTACCCCCCAAGATTCAAAAGTTTGCTTCTATTCATGAATTCTTCCTCATCACTCTTAGACATATTTAGAATAAAAATAGGTATAATTTATAAGAATATTTAGCTTTTGTATTTATATTTTTGCTAAAATAGAACTTATTTTTTTATGAACTTGTGGAAAGTATAAAAAATAAAAAGCAGCTAAAGGAACACTTGAGAGAAAAAATAAAACAATAACTGTTTGGAGAACAAGATTCTCTAGTTACATACAAAGGCTATTGTCAGCCAATGGATTTTAGGGGAGTGGGTATAAGTTTTGTTTGAGATGTACCTATAGCCTTTGGCTCCTCCTGCAAACTGACTGTAGTCTTGCAGAGGGCACACATCTTGTTGTCACCCGTGGTGCTTAGAAGAGCACTGAGCAGTGAATGAGGCTTAGATTTCTTTATTGAGTGAATATATTAATTTTAGAAATTCTCATTTTTACACTTTTATTGAGAAATAAAAATACACATATTTAAGATGTTCAACATGATGTTTTAATATAAGTTGCATTGTGAAATAATTACCATAAGAATCTAATTAACACATCCATCACCTCACAGTTACTATTTTTTTTTTTTTATGGTAGTGGTGAGAACACTTGAAACCTATGCTGTGGCAAATTTCAAGTGTACAATACATTATGTTTATAATTCCAGACAATTAAAAAAAAACTGGCTATTTTTATCCTTAGAAAAGCAACAGTGTACATTTAAATCAAGATCCTCAGGAACACTCTATTCATTGCATTTTCCATGTACCTTGAAGAGTTCTTCTCTAAGCCCAGGAGCATTGCAGGAGCTGCCTAGTGTTTTTTCAGTTATTTCTTGTAGTCACTCCTGAAAAACATCATCAATCTAGACTCTGCTTCTTTAAGATACCACCTCAACTAGTTCAGTGCAGCATTTTTCACATACCGGTGTTTTTTATTTTTTGTAACTTCCAGCATGCTTACAACTTCTCGGGTGTCTAGGCCTCTCTGAAAATTACGAATTGACTCTGCTGGAAAAATCAATTGCAAGACTTCTCTATGCAAGATGCCTATTGATTTCTATAGCTGTGAGTTCACAAAGTACCTATAATGTTCATTTAAACACCATCAGGTCTTATAATTGTGGTTCAAGATTCTTTCCAATGAAAGTGATGTTCTGGTGGTTTAAAACGTTGTAGGTCAGGCACTTGTAATAAGCACCTGAACAATTCCCTGTAAGGACAAAAGTTGGAGCAGAGAGTGGTTTTATCTTCATAAAATAAACTATTCGATAATTATTTTGATACCTAGTCATAACTTTTTTGGTCCATAACCATTAGGAGAGTCTGTGGAGAAGGCTTGTATGCATGGAGAAGTCAGACTAGCAAAGAAAACAACTGCAATGTTTGATTAGCTTTTCCAGCATTGCTGTTGAAGTACATTTATTTGTGAATTTCCAGTTTTGAGGGAACCATGTGCGGATACTCCTCTATAAGGAAATGGAGATAGGCATCATTGAACAATTTGTAATTTAATGTTTGCTCAGAACTGTGATTGGGAATAAACGGTAGGGAGGAAGAGTAAGGAAGACTAGATAGATGAAAAATGTCATCTATCTGTTTCTGTGGGGGATTTCTGTGACTATGGGCTATTTTTAGCCTGATCTCCAATATAAAACCTTATTATTTTATAAAGTTGGACAAATTGAGAAAGAAAACCAATTTAATTATATATTTTGAGAAGATCCAATGCTCTGTAAGACAAAGTAAGACAAACAATAATAAAGCATCAGTCCTCATTTTGAATTCAAATAATGCTAGAGCTAGTAAGGCCTTTGAGAAAATCTAACCTGACTCTCTTATTTTACAATGTGAAGACCTTGGTTCAGGGAGAGTAACTTGACAAGAATCCAAATGTAAGCTAGCAGTAGAGGACTTGATTATAGATCCCTGTTGTCTCTGATGGGCCTGTTACACTACCAACTACTAAGGGTAGGGACCCAAGTCATCAAGGGAAAGACATGCCTGTATCTTTTGTGCCAGCTTCTCTTAGAAAGGGAATGAATGAGTCTTATCTTTTGATAAAGGTAATGGGCATCTTATCTCCTTTTGCCTTTTTTTTCCCAGTTGATTTCCAGTGAAAGTGCTGCTATCTCCTGGATGTAATATTGTGCCAGTGATAAGTTGATGAATAAATTCAATGAGCTAAAGAAATAGTAGACAGAGAAATTAATTGAGCGTGAATAAACAATTTGCTTTCCCCTTTCCATAAGAGACGGGGCAGATTGTTGAGTCTTCCCTTGTATGTCACTGACATTGATGGAAATATCTTACAGCAAACATGTTGTTTTACATTTACATGAAGGAAATTGGTTTGTCTTGGTGACATAATGCTGCTTGTGATAAAGTGAAAATGTTATAATGAAGAGAAGGTGAGGCAAAGTATGCAGTGTGCGTCTTTATTAGCAGCTAACAAATAGAGAGTTATTTTCTTTAATTTCAAAGTACTAAGATGTTTTGTACATTCCACTTTTTGCCTGAGGGGTGAATGAGCATCCTGGACTCTCTGGAAGTACAGATAATGATGTCTTTCCATTCTCTGAACTCCAGGATCCTACTTCGCTTGTTCAATAATTCAAGACCTCAGAAACCCACTTACCTTGTATTTCGATTAGAGTCACTTAGTCACAGCTTCTGATTGCAGGGAGTAATTATATTCCATTTGCTGACTAAGTACAGAATTGGCTTTTATGTTTGCTTATTTGTTTTAAGCCATGGAAAACTTAAATTTGTCTTTAAACTTAAAAACGTAATTGGATTAAATTTCAAATAAAATTTTTTATATCGATATAGTGATTCTAGAAAAATGTTTCTTGTTTGTGGGTTTTTAAAAATATATCTTTATTGATTTCAGAGAAGAAGGCAGAGGGAGAGAGAGATTGAAACATCAAGGATGAAAGAGAATCAATGACTGACTGCTTCCTGCATGCCTCACAAGAGGGATGCAACTCACAACCACAGCATGCGCCCTGACCAGGAACCGAACCTTGACCTTCTGGTTCATAGGTCAATGCTCGACCACTAAACCATGCAAGCTGGGCTCAGCTTGTGCTTTTAACTCTCAGCTAACAAAAGAACAAACATCAAAGTAGTCTTTTTGGTGTTAATAATATTGTTTCACACAAATTCAAGGGATAAGGCGCTCTTATTATGAGATCTGAACTATATCATAGAAAATCTTCCAATTCCCCACACCTATGATTTACTCAGGATACTCAAGGTGGAATTGATATTGAGGCAGTATTTCATAAAGAGCACAAGAATTAAAGTTGTTATTAAATATTAAAGGTACCATCTTTACTTTATCACCAGAATATTTCCACCTGACAGTGTAATTTACTCACAAATATTCTGAGACTATTTGCATTTTCTAAACCTCTCTATAAAAATCACATTTTTTATTTTGGGGTCACCTAGAAGTGGCCATGGCAATAAAGAAACAATTGTCCAACTGCAAAATATCATGACTTGAAAAATGGATCCCAGTGAATTCAGATGATTACAATTCTACTAACGATTTTCAAAGTACCATTTGGCTTTGGTTTGAATACCAGAGATTGGTTGGCTTTATACTTGTTTATGATGGTAATGATGAAACCATAATGCCCAAAGCAAATGTCCTTGTGTTTCTGAAAAGATTTTAAAATGCATCATGCAGATCAGGCAATCTGATGTTTTCTGACAGCTCAAGGGAAGTATATTTGTGAGCATGTAATACAGAAAAGAATTAAACCTGGTCCTGCTTTAAAGAAATAGAGAGGAAAAGGAGCCAGTTTAGTGCTATTTCTGCATTAGCTGCAATATTTAACCATTTCATTCCGGTAAGTTACATGTTTATACTCTAAAACTGTCACTTCTCTTTTGCCTGAGAAATTAGGGAATTAAAAGGGCCTTGGAGTTGTGTATCATATGTTTATGTGTTCAGCTATAGTGATGATCTGGCTTGAAATTGAATAATGAAATGTCTCAAATTTACTGAATTCCACTGAGAGTTAGGTTAGGGTTAAAAGTGCAGTTTTTACATCTAATGAAGAAAGAGAAATCATCATAAATATAACAAAATATAAGTATTTGCTTTTCTAACACAAGCCTACATGTAAAAACTAGAAAGTCACTTTCTTTAAATGGTATTTAATATTCAGGTAGGAAAGTGTTTGCAGTTAAACCTGAAATGGACACTGAATTTGTTGCATTTGTTTCTATCTTATCTCACAAATATTATACTAATGGAACAGTAATAAAGATTGATTTATATAATTTATAATTCTAGGAACTTGAATGGAATGTTATGAAACTTGTTTTATACAGTGAACTATGAAATCACTTTAAAATCCTTAAAGTGGGAGGTAGCATGACTACCCTTTCTTCCAAAAAATATCCCAAACTCTATGAAAACAATTTCCAAAGCACTGTGAAAGCTGGTGAAGATTGTTAGCCAGAGAGCCAAAAGCATTAAATATTTCTTACTGAAATGTAATAGTGGGTCTCATTGATTTTGACATTGTAGAAATGTGAAATGAATGTGACACTATATGTTTTTGTGCCGTGATTGGATGATAATGTTAGTGGAAATATTGTAACATGAAAATGTACAGACTTTAGTTTTAAATCATATTAATAAAATTATTTTAAGTATTCACAATAAAAAATACTTGATATAGTTCATCTTCAAATTTTCTCTAATACCCATAACTTCTATATTACAAAAAATATATATATACTCTAAATCTTACCAATAACAGGGTTGGTGGTATTTAATTTCATCTTTGAGAAATTGAATTTGGAAGAAATAATGACTATTAATTTTTAGCATAGTTAATTTTTCTAACATAGCCTGCTTTGTTTCATGATTTTCCCAAAGATGTCATCCATTACCATGCCATGTCATATCTGACTTTCTACTGTTTGCTGTTTCTATGACACCATCATTTTATATATATTTTAATATTAAATGTGTACTATTCTCTTCAAGCCTAAATGATGGTCTTATACTATATAGCATACATGGTTTCCCCTAAAAATGTATACACACTTTAATAGCTGATAGCTCAATTGATGTTTCTTTCTTTTCAGATTTAATACATTGGAATTAATAATTATTCAAAGTGTGTATACATTTTTGGGGCACCCTGTAAATTATATGTAATATATATACAGAAATACACACATTTAAAAAATATATTTTTAAGTATATTTTATTGATTTTGTTACAGAGAGGAGGGAGAGGGATAGAGAGTTAGAAACATCGATGAGCGATAAACATCGATCAGCTGCTTCCTGCACACTCCTACTGGGGATGTGCCCACAACCAAGGTACATACCCTTGACCAGATTCTAACCTGGGACCCTTCAGTCAACAGGCCGATGCTCTATCCATTGAGCCAAACTGGTTAGGGCCATATTTTCATTTTAAGGATGTTATACTACTAAAAAGATTTATGAGTCTGGCCTGTCTGGCTCAGTGGTTGAATGTTGACGTACGAACCAGGAGATCATGGTTTGATCATGGGCATGTGTCCCAGTTGCAGGCTCGATCCTCAGAGTAGGGGCATGCAGGAAGCAGCCACTCAATGATTCTCTCTTGTCATTGATGTTTTTAGCTCTCTCTTTCTCTTCCTTCCTCTCTGAAATCAATGAAAATATAATAAAAACAAAAACGAAAAACTAATTGATGAGTAGGCTGACAATTATGGTGGCCACAATCAGTACTAAAATTAAATGTTGTGCTAATATCCTGGCTAATAAGATATATATATATCATATATCAGGCCTAGATTTTTTTTTTTAATGCAACAAGTTGGAGAGACTGCAAAAGAATTCCTAGGTACTAAACTTGAATAAATAATTTATGGACATTAATAAAAAAGCATATATATTTTAAAATTTTCCTCAATATGAGAACAGTAAATTGTATGATGAAAAATTAAAGAATAAATGGAATCAAAAAATGGTAATCAGACAATAAATAAACATTGTTATTTTCAACAGACTAGCTTACTTTTTTTTTTTTTTTTTTTTTTTTAGCATTTACTAGCTTTGCAGCTAGAATATAGAAATGGTTGAAATTTATAATAGTTTAAGCTTCTTGATGACAAGGACTGTATTCTTTATTTTCCCTCCATTACTGAATGGTAGTAATCATAATAGCAAGCTTTATTGCATGCAATAATTTTGTCATCTGCCAGGCATTGTGCTAGATGCTTTGCACAAATTATTTCATTTGATTCTGACAACATTAGGTGCTAAATAAGTTTATTTTGATTGGCATGTTCATGATTCTTTCCAGAAATCATTTGACTTCATTAATCAAATGATTTTTGTCATCATAAAAAAATGACAAGTGAACTGAAATAGGATAAATGTATAGAAACTAAAATTGTTGGATACAATTAGTATTTTCTTCAATAGGCTCAAATCCAAGGGAAAAAATTTTCCATGTCAGATATTTATGAAGTTTCCAATTTTTGCATATAATACTGTTAGTATAAATAAAACCACTTTTCAAACTCCCTGCACAGTTTTATCAACCTTTAAATTTATTAAATTAAAATTCAATATTTTAAGAATGGAGCATTGAGATATTTTGAATCAATATATTAACATTCTTTGTATTACTTTGAAAAGCTAAATATATCAAATATTTTAACTATATTTCCCAGTCAGCATGGTTCAGTGGTTGACCTATGAACCAGGAGGTCATGGTTTAATTCCATGTTAGGGCACATACTCAGGTTGTGGGCTCAATTCCCAGTAGGAGATGTGCAGGAGAGAAGAAGGAATAGAGAGGGGGGGGGGGGGGGGGGCGGGGAGATACAAGGCAAATGCTGAGAAGAACTTTTAATCCTCTGAGTGGATATTGCTTTTTACTTTTTTTTAGGTTTGATTTCTATTTTCTGAAGCGAAGCATAAAAGCACACTGACTAACATAGTTTGCATTTAGCTGTGCTCCTAGCACCATCTGTAAGAATTTATGCATTTCCTGAGAATCTGATCAATTCTATTTTCTCTGTGAGATTAAGGGGCCCTGCAATCAATTTTATATTTAAAAGTTGGTTTCTGCATGAAAAAATTGTGGGCCCAGAGTCCAAAATTCATTCTGTGCTTCAAAATTGATTTTCTTAAATAATTCTCTTTCATGAAGACACATGAATTTTTATGTGGGGTCATAAATATCATATCACAGAATTTGTTTAATGTTTTCTCTCCCTCCCTCCCTCCCTCCTTTTTTCTGTTAATCGGATTTTTCTTTTTTTGCCCATTTGTCCTTCATCCATCCATATCTCTTGCTCTGGTAGGGAACTCTTATTGTCCTAATTTATACTGTTATATATATTTTTTCAATATCATATAATCATAGACAAACATATATACATATTCCCACAAATTTTTTATAAAAAATGGACTATATCATATACATTTTAGGTCAACTTGATTTGTTACCTTAAATAATACCTGATGAAAATTATTTACATCATTTGTTACAGCTTTGTTTTCTTCTTCTTCTTCTTCTTCTTCTTCTTCTTCTTCTTCTTTAATAAGAGAGAGGAAAGGAGAGAAATAGAGAGATAAAAACATCGATGAGAGAGAAACATAATTGATCAGCTGCCTCTACATGCACCCTACTGGGATCAAGCCCAAAACCCAGGTATGTGCCCTGACCAGAAATCAAACCAGCAACCTCTTGGTTCTTGGGTTGACATTCAATTGCTGAACCACACCATCTGGGCTGTTTTATTCTTTTTAATGGCTACACAATATTCCAAAGTATGAATATATCACATCTTAATCATTCTTTTCCATATAAACGTTCATTTGTTTCAGCTTAGTTTTTATGACACAGTGGAACAAGGCCATAATACATGTTCTTTTGAAAATATCCTTACATACTACTATTTTACTTTTGTGGAATAAGTTTCCAAAAGTGAGAGAATTAGCTTACTAGATATTGGTATCTTGTGTTTTCAAAAAGGGAGCAAAACTCATACTTCTACCAGTTTGGGGTACAATTTCACTTTTATCCACAAATCCCAAGCAATAGGTATTTATTTCCTCATTCATGAGATAAAATCTCTGCCCTCATGATGTTTACGTTAGTAATGAAAAATAATAATAAACAAATATGTAAATAATATATCATAAATGATCATAAATGTACTGTGAAGAAAAATAAAGCAGTATTAGGATATAGGGGTGGGGGTGCCTGTTTTATTTATTTATTTATTATTTATTTTTATTAAGTATGGTTAATTCTTTTTTTATTTATTTTTTATTGACTTTTTACAGAGAAGAAGGGAGAGGAATAAAGAGTTAGAAACATTGATGAGAGAGAATCATTGATCAGTTGCCTCTTGCACACCCCCTACTGGGGATGTGCCCACAACGAAGGTACAAGCCCTTGACCAGAATCGAACTCAGGACCTTTCAGTCCGCAGGCTGACGCTCTATCCACTGAGCCAAACCAGTTTGGGCAGGGGGTGCCTGTTTTTAAAAAGGTAGCATCAGAGGCTCCTCCAAGGAGATTCTATTTTGATAAAGACTTGATGAAGTGAGGGAGTGGGCCAAATAATGTCTGGATTGGAAGGAAGTCTCTAGAAAGAAGAGCAAATGTGAGATGTCAGCAAGGTACCTGGCACTGTAAACAGTCAATAGATAAGGAAAAGAGACAAAGTCAGAGGTTACTGTTTGGTAGTAGAAGTGAGAGATGAGGGACTTGTTGAGAAGTGGTCAGATACAGAATACATCTTAAAAGTAGAGCTGACAGTAGGTACTGATTGTTTGGATGTGGGCTTTAAGAGAAGGAGATAAACATAAATAATTCATGGGCTTTTTAAATTAAACTTCTATTTCATAAGAATTTTAGGTTTCTGCAAAAGTTGCAAAAACAGCACAGTTAATTACCATAGAGCCTTTGCTTAGATTCCCCCAATGTTAATGTCTATAATAATAAAAGTATAATATGCTGATTAGACCAGACAGCCAAACAAACTTCCGGATACTATTCTGATGTCCTTCCGGACAAGGCTTCAGGGAAAGGATTGACCTTTAGGTTGGAGAAAACAGTTTCTCCATTATAACAGGATTGAAAGCTGACTACATGGATAGAAATATCAAGGATATATAGGATATAGTGGTGAGAAGAGGAAATTGAATCATGGTTCTTAAAATTCTTACAAATTTCCAGTTAAATCTTTTCCTATGCCTTTACAGAGATATATCTGAACAATTTTGGAGAATTTTTTTTGCATTTTCAAGCACAGTTGATTGAATGGAAGAACACTGTGGTGACCACCTATTATATAAATAGCCTATGTAGGACTGCATTGAATTTATTTTAATAGCTCCTGTCCACTTTACTGAAATAGGATGACTAAATACTACTGTCATTTTAGACACTTTTTTGGTCATGTTTTATTATAGCTCAACATGTTAGGGAAAAAATGGAAATTCATTTTTTGTTTGTTAAATAAGTAAATTGGTGCATATATTTTGATAACTGCACTTCAGCATGTATGAAGGCATGAAATTAGAATGAAATTGTTACTAATGAAATAATCCTAAATAGAGTCAATGATTGTCAGTGGGTCTTATTCTCTTAAAAAATGAGGTCAGACTTTACATTTCAGATTCATCATTCCTGCTAAATTTGTTTGCTCTAAGTCCTTTGCTTTAGTCTAGAAGCTGTCCTTCAGAGCGAATGATGCTTTTGTTGGTTGCAGGCATAATAATGATGCAATGCTATATTTTGAGATGCAGTAACAAATGCAATTAAACTATTATACTGAACTTAAAAATCTTCTCACCACTTTAGAAACACTGAATAGCAATTTCACATTTCTTCAGGTATGTTCATAGACTGATATGAGAGCCATGCTTTCAGTCACATGTAGTAGTGATCAACTGGGCTAGGGAATCTCAAATTCTGTGATTCTGGAACTGGGTCTCAGAGCAACTGCTAATGACCTAGCTATCTTAGCACCTAGCTATCTTAAACCAAAGTTTATTTTCAAAACCCCAGTATTTGTCAGGAGGAAAAAACAAAGATAGGAGTGTTTCAAACAAGTTATATTTCCTCAGGGTTAGTCATTAAATCATCCACTAAAAACAACACAAACTGAAAGTACAGCTCACTCCTGGCTACCATTGAGATGTGACCTTTAATGACCTCAGTGAAGTCTAGCATGACTATTGATTAAGATATGCCAACACTGACCTACTAAAAGTGCCCTTAGAGACAATGTTGATAAACATGGAAGACTGATGTGAGCCTTGCCATTGTGCATGGCTACTGGGACTAAGGGTGATTTGCAATAAGGTCCAGGGGCAACCAGGAAGCCCAGGGGCCCAGAACAAGAAGTGATGTTCATCTCTCTCCAGCCCTGCAATATTTCAAGAATTTCTAAAAGTGAAAAACTGGTTTTCAGGGAATTGCTCAGTTGAACCCATACAGTAGAAAAGACCAGGTATGAACCATAAGTGTTAGGTGGACATTTTAAATGATACCACAGGTTCATGTATGTTTTCTTTTTCATAGAATTCATAATAAAAAACGGGGGTTCTTTTGATGAGCACAAAAAATGTGTGAGGACAAATAGCATTACATCTACATTACTGGGCATGTTCTTAGTATTTTATAAATATCACCCTCCTTGAATATTTTTCATAGTATCTGGGATGGTAATATGTATCCACAAATCTGTCCCTGATATCACTTGTCACTGTTGAGACCATCCATAGGACCAGGGTCCCACTCAAGTAGTGATATGATAGGCTATGCTTGGGATATCCAACTAGGTTGGGACCACCCCATAAACATAAGTTTCTAAGAAAATGACAATTTGCACGAATCCTGTGTAATTCCCACTGATGTGCCCAAAAGTCTCGTAAAAGAAAAGGAAAAGCCCTTAGATCTAGGGGTTATACCTCTACAGAGCCTGGGTCTCAGAGTAAGTGCTAATGACCCAGATATCTTAGCACCACAACTCTTCAAATTCTCTTTCTCAAATGTATACGCAGAACTTCCTCACAGTTTCACACAGCTAATGCCTCTGAGTCACATTCCCAGAACCAAGGTGCTGGATTGAAATGGTTTCCAGCATCAACTACTGCACATTGTGCCTGCCGAGTACTAGCATCGATCCTCACAGCCCCAATACTTGGAATTTTGCATTAACTATGACACATTCTTTCAGAATTCTTCTTCCTTTGTGATGAATTTCCTCCCAGGGACTTCACTGGCTTCAGTTAGGGTCAGCTCTGTCCATCAGATATATTTTTAAATCTTTGACCTTCCAACAAGTCAGAGTTTGAATCCTTTTTTCCTAACACTAAGAGTTCCTCTGTGTAAATTATAGGCTAAATAGAGGTATATAAATTTAGATCACTAGATTTCTCAATATTTTTGCTTTCCTCAATAGACTACCTTAAATGCCTAAATAAAATGTTTTATTTATTTGGTGGTAAAATACAATTATTTTTTATCTTAATTTTAACAGTAGGTAGTAAAAAAACCTTAATTTCTTTAGATTTAGCTATATATCACAGATATGTAGTAGTAAGTTTTCATATTTGTAACATAGGGAAATTGAACTAGTAGCAATTTCCCCATATTTTTATAGTAGCAAAAACTTATTTTGAAGGGATAAAATTTTAAATGATATCTCAACAGGTAAAAATGATAGTTAAATAGTAGAATTAATTTTCATTAACAAGAAATGATTTCAGATAACAAATGACATTCATAGATATATCTACTAATGCAGTATGTAACTTATTTTTAGTACTTTGTAATTTTTCAAATAATATTTTAATGTTTGTACTTAATGGACACATTATGAGAAGGTATATATCTATTAGCATGCTTATTTGTTGATTTTTAATTGCTTGACTTGCAATCTCATGATATGTATCAGTAACAGAGAAGGCAGAAAGTTATATGCTGAACTATTCAAAGTGAGTGCAGTAGGTAGTGTAAGTTATTGATTTAGTGGGCTTTACATGCCATCATTTGAGGGTAATATTCTCAAGAGTTTTAAGATATTTAAAAGAATGAAACTGACACCAGTATAAGTTGCTTACTGAGGCTATTTCTTCATTCAAGTAACCGATTTATGCCATTCCTACACCAGCTATGGGTATTGGCTATGATTAGTGAGAGTTGATTTCTGAGTATTGTATTATATAAAGACAATAAATGAACCACACTTTTCAAGGTTCTCTACATCATTTTTAAGGGAAATTTTTACATTGAATATGGACACAACCTAACATATTAGAATGGAAACTTTATTAATTCATTAGAAAACTAATTGTATTCATTTTAATCTGGGAAAGTTAAAAGTGTATAATTACTACCATTAAATTATTGCATTAATCATTGTGAATTACAGCACTGCGATTTTAAAAAACGAGATTTTTCATAAATTATGTTAAAGAATTTTATGTTTAAATTATGTTATTAAAGTCTAAGTTATCTTAAAATCTGAATATACAAATATTTCAGTTAATTTTAGAATTAGATTCATAACTGAAGTAAACCCCAAAAATGTAATAAATATTGTCATCACCTAAATAGCTGTAACATTTTGGTTCATTTTCCTTGATTTTTGTGTGTCTCAAAGATATGAATCTTCTAGAGACTTAAATCTCGTGTGATTAGTAAGATAGAACTTTAATTTTTTTGTCCATAGAAATATTTTATTAAATTACTGGTAAATAAATAAATGAAAATTGTTATAAATTATTATAAATTTACTGCATTCTTCTAGAATGGATATTCTTTCTGCACTAAATTATGTATAGTATAATTATTTTGCACTATATTTAATGCCTTATTTATATTCCAAGCTTTCTATTAATTTTCTCTAGGTCATATTTACACTTTGTAGTCAGCTTTTACTGTTTGAAAATATAACATATTGAAATAAATCTCTCTTTTTTTTTTGAAGGAAAATATAAGGAGATATCAACAGACTGAAAAGATGTTTTCAGAGGCATAGTCTTCAGGAAGATACTGGCATTCATGAGATCTCAAGGTTAGCAGTTCATACATTATTATTTTCATGTTTTTACAGATCTGAGATATAATTGTGTAACTGTTCTAAGTTGTTATTGCCAACATGTAATTATATAATAAGGAAAATGTCCTTATTTATTGATAAAATACACATTTTTAACAAAATCTCTTCAAGATTAAAAAAAAAATCCCTTTATACCATAAATGTATTATTTGTGCAATTGGGGATGGTTTAAAAAATTTGCTTCACTTATTTGTTAAGGAATCTACACCGTAATAGCAAATTTTACCTTTCTATTGTATCTTTGGCTAAAGCATATACACATCGCTTAAAAATAGCTAATCATATCAATCCTTCTAAAATTCTTTGAATCAGATTCCATGACTTTCCCTTAGTTCAGTCAAAAAAAGTTGTGCCTTTGTTAGACATGTGCCTGCAACAAAATGACAATATAAATTAGCAAATGAATATTTAAGGATCTTTTCTAAGCTCTTCAGAGTCATGAATCTGAAAAGAAAAAAAACAAAATAAGCCTTCTCTTATTAAGGAGCTTATAACAATAATACACTAATGAAAAATATTCACTTTGAAGTTTGAATTATCATTTAGGTTAAGATAGTTCATTCTAATGGATGGCTTGAGAAAGTGGATGATTTCTGACTTCTTTATACTGTGGGACCCAATATCAAAATGTTCATAATTTTAAATGAAAATATATTGATGAACTTTGATTTTGATTGCTTTGGTCAAGCTTCTTTTCTGTGTCTGTATCTTTCATCATGGATCCAAAGATGTATTCATTCACATTTGTCTGGAATTTACCATATGCAAGGCAATAGGCTAAGTGTTTGGTGGTTTCAAAATGAGTTAAGATATGGTTTTTGTTCTCAAGAATTGTCCAACCATATGTTACTCAGACAAGTTTTATTATTTACACTGGAAGCCCGGTGCACGGATTCGTGCACTGGTGGGATCCTTTGGCCTGGTTGCACCCTCTCTCAATCCAGGACCCTTTGAGGGATGTCAGACTGTCAGTTTTGGCCAGAACAAGGGACCACACTGATGAACAAATTCATGCACCAGGCCTCTAGTCTCACTTAATGATAGACAAACATATAAATTAACAATACCTCTGCTACACTCACAGCCAATCAGAGTGAGTATGCAAATTAGAAGGCCAAAGATGGCCACTGACCAGCTGCTCCAGGCGCAGAGTGGCCACCAGGTGGGGCAGGGTGCCTGCTAAGAGGGGGAGGACAGGGGGCGAAGGGATCTACAGGGGCAGAGTGCTTCAGCAAAGATAAGACTTCAGACTCCATGAGTTTGCAGTGAAGACTGGTTTACTCCAGCTGAAGTCTGCAGCAAAGATGAAGATAACAGTCTGCAGCAAACATGGCAGACTCCGGCCAGAGTCTGCAGCAAAGACAAAGAAAGCAGACTCTGGTCGGAGCGAAGGTCTGGGTCCCGGGTGCCAGAGGAAAACCGGTGCTGGAAGCCAAGGGAAGAAAAGCTTATTGCATGAATCTCTTTGTGCAACCAGCCTCTAGTATGCATATAAGATATCTCCACAAAGAAAATACATATTTAAAAAATGATAATACATTTACTACATGTACATGAAATATTGTCAAAATGTTTGCAATAAAGAAATATACAATTGAATCTGGGTTAGTCCATTCACATATGAAGAGGGTAAAGACTATAGTTATTCTTCTGTGTAAGGGTTGGGGGAAGGAATTGATTCATTTTTTTAAATTGGATAAATATTACAAACCTAAAGTAGTTAAGGATTATTTTGAGAACATGGTGCTAGAAGTTTTTGTTTGTTTGTTTGTTTGTTTGTTTTTTGTTTGTTTTGTTTTGTTTTATCATTAGTCTTAAGAGAGTACTAAGTAATTGGATTGAAAACAGAAAGGAATTATTTAAATACTACCTTATTCACGAGGTACACTAATTTTTTTAAGGACATATGTCTTCCTTTGTATACTTGATTTACTAGAAGATATATGGAGATTTGGAAGTTAAAGTATAACAATCTGTTGGCAATCATCAACAAATGAGTTGTCAAGTTTCTTTTTATGATAATCTGGTTGAAAGCATTCTATGAAACATTGGGTGCTGAGTACAGGAGTCTGGAGATGTTTATGGCCCAGAAAACCCTGCCTATACATAAACTCACTGTATAAATTAATATTATCTTAAAAGTCACTCAATCTTGACTACTGGATAGAATTGAAAAATTTAGCCAATTTGGTAACAAAAAAAAAAAATAGTTAAATCAATCATTTTTCACTGTTAATAAGTCATTGTAAAAGAAATATCTAGTCATCCAAATAAACACAATTTGGATTAGAAGGTCTCAAAATCTATTAAATATTGAAACTCCTTCAATATTTCAGAAGTCAAACATTCTAAATAGTATATTACCTAAAAAAAATAAATGTCTAGTATTGGAGTATCAAAAGAATTATAAGGTCAAGGTCAGAGGGCCTATATTAATTAAACCAAAGCAGAGAGTGTTTTTTGCATGTTACAGCAAAAAGAAATGGTCAGCTCTGCATGGTTGACCATAAGAAGTAATGTCTATTTAGGGAAAACCAAAAGAAACTTAAAAAATGAGAAATACAGGGATGTGGAGGAAGGTTATGGAGAAAAAGACGACTTCTCAAGTCATGCCACTATGTCAAAGATTTCTTCTAAACCAAAGTTAATTCATTCATCTGGAAACTTCAAAGATAAAATAAAAACACGAGATGAAATCAGGAATGGTGTTAAGTTACACATAAAAAAGTGTTCTTAGCTCTTGTTTAAGGGTAACTAAAACAAAAGCATATGCTTTCCCTGAAGTCCCCCTTGCTTTCGTCCTCCCTATATTTGCTTTACAAAATGCTAAACTCAGGAATCATTTGTAAATTTGTGTCACAACACCATAAAGTTTTCCAAACAATGACTCTTCCATTCTCTCACAAGCCATCACCCACAAAGAGATATCTTTGAATCTCACATCACCTGGTATGGTGATGCTCTGGGTAGTTCCTCCTTCTCTACTTTTTTCAATGGTTCTCTGGATAATTTCTGGCCATTCTCATTCTTCTATCATTTTTATAATGTACCTAAACCAAGGTTCTCAAACTGAGCGCTATTGATATTTTGATCAGATAATCCTGTCCTTCCCTGTAGGATATGTAGCAGCATCCATGGCACAACAGGTCAGTTACTACTCCACACTCCCCAACATCTTTCCAGACGTTGCCCAATGTCCCTTCAGGACAAAATTGTCTCAAGATGAGAACCCACTGATAAACGCTAACTCCTACAATCTCGATAAATGTCTATTCCATATCCACCACAAATCCTCCTAACACCCACAGCATCTTCCTCTCAATTAAAATTCATCTGAGTCACTTTAGGTTCCAGCCTTCCTTGTTAAATTAAAACTGACTTCTGTTTGGCCATCTGTGTGCTTTGAGTTTCCTTTTATTTGCTTACACCTGACCTAGTATCTAAAATGTGCCTTACAAAATAAGAAGAGTGAATATAAAATCAGGGTGAAAAGGATTAGGGAAAAAGAATTAAAATAAAATAAAAACACGAGAGAAGTCAGGAATGGTGTTAAGTTACACATAAAATTAAATCTTTTTTTCTCTCAGGTTTTCTTTGAGATCCTTCTATGGTCTCCAAATCTTGCTTGGAATTTAGCTTGGACATGAGCCTTTACATTTCTACAGCCTGTCCTTCTTTATGTTATACATTCAACCTTGAATCCAAACTATAGGGAATCTTTTCTTTTTCATATCCAGGCACACTGAATGTTACAGGAGCAAATATACCAACTCTGCAGATTCATGGTTTTCTAATCTGAGTTAGCCTCTCAATGACATTCACTAATCCTTTCCCTCTGACTGTGGTCAGCCACTGTTTCAAACGTTTATCACTCCACCTCAGCCAGACAGCCTCGCCCTTTCGCTCTCGGTGCACCTGCTATTTTAAAAAGAAAATTGAAGTCATTGTGTGGAAACTGTTTGTGCATCCTTGCCATCCTCTCCAGGATCAAATGGCTACATCTAACAACATTCTCACTTTCTTTCCTCCCATCTTACGGGATCAGGTGCCCTTCCTGCTACTGAAGGCAAAGGCTGTGTTTTATTTTATTCCCTCTTACTGAGGCTGAGGCTTTTGCCATTAGTTATTTTTCTTTCTGTCCCTTATCTTCAACTTTTCCTTCTGTGCTAGCCCATTTCCTTCAACCTATACACATTCTCCAAACTTCTATCCAAAAGAGGAACTCGACAAACAAAACCAAGCTGACCTCTCTCCCCTCTGGATTTCACCGCCACTACTATTCTATTTCTCTCCTCTCCAACTCATTCAAAGTCTCCAGAGCAGCGGTCTGCCAGCATTATCTCCAATTTCTAAGATTCAGTCACCCCCTCAGCATAGTGTGATCTAATTTCTAACCCCATTTAACAGAGCATGCTCTCTCTAAAGGCACAGATGACCTGCAGTCCTTATCATGACTAGCTTCTCTCAGGGGTATTTGACGCTGTTAACTTCATTTTTCTTCTTTCTCTCCCCAGGCTGCTGTGCCACCTCTTCCTCTTGGCTGATTTCACACCTTCTACACCCTTTTGTAAAGGCCCCTTTCAAAGGCTCTTCTTTCTCTGTTCTTTCATAAAGTCACGGATCACAATCTCAAATATGATTAGGTGGCAATAGGTAATATAAATGAGTAGAGACAGCTAATTGAAAACAATATTCTATAGGCCAAACAACGTGCCCGCCAAAGTTCTTTTACTCAAATGACTTCCCAGAGATCTACCCTAAGCTTATTGCTCATCTATTCTCCCTGCTCTGCCTGGTCAAGTAGAGCCACTCTTATGATGTTAGTATTAACATAGATGAGATGACTCCAACCCTGTTCTTCAATTAAGCTAAGATGGACATATTACAGCACAAAAGTGAGAAGTACAGGTATTGATTCCCCACCTATTTCCCCTTCATTACCAATATTTTCCCTCATCACCAGTACCCCCCACCAGAGGAGTACATTTGTTACAATTTATGACCTACAGTGACACATCAGAGTTTACTGAGGATTCGCTCTTGGTGTTGCACATTCTATGGGTTTAGACAAATGTATAATGACATGTATCCTTTATTGTAGTATATTATACAGAGTATTTAGACTGCCCTAAAAATCCTTTGTCCTCTACCTATTCATCCCTCCTTCATACACCCTAACCACTGGCAACTACTGCTCTTTTTACTGTCTCCCTAGTGTTCCCTTTTCCAGAATGTTATATACTTTGAACCATATAGTATACTAGTGTCCTGGTGCATGAAATTTGTGCACATTAAAAGGAATTAATTAAAGGAAATATTTTAATATTGCTATTTTCCCTTTCTCTATAATAGAAGTGTCAGAGATGAAAGAAAAATAGTAAAATGTATATGAAAATCTCCCTCCTGTCAGAGTCTGGGGACCCCGAGTCAAGTCCCCGCCCACCTGTGAGCACCTCAAAATCACACGAGATCCAGACCCAGTCAAAACCTGCAGGGCAGGCAGTGCAGCCTCAGGTCCCCCTGTGCAGCCTCAGGTCCCCCAACCCCAAGTGTGTGCGAGGGCGTGAGGGTGTGACAGCCATTTGCATATTAGCTCTTTATAATATAGGATAACCTTCTCATATTGGCTTCTTTCACTTAGTAATATGCATGGGTTGCTCCATGTCTTTTTGTGACTTGATAGATCATTTTTTGTAGTGCTGAAAAATGTATCATTGTGTTCAATGTACCACACTTTATTTATCCATTCATCTACTGAAGAACATCTCAGTTGCTTTCAGTCTTAGAATTTAGGAATAAAACTTCTAGAAATGTTCATGTATAGTTTTTACCTGGACATAAGTTTTCACTTCCTTTCAGTGACTACCAAAGAGTTTGAAAAGTCATATGGTCAGATTGTTTTTAGTTTCGTAAGAAATCACCAAATGGCCTCCATAGTGCCTATACCATTTTGCATTCCCACTGGCAATGAATAGGTGTTCCTCTTGCTCCACCTCCTCTCCAGCACGTGGTGTTGTCAGTGTTTTGGATTTGGGACATTGTAATTGGTATGTAGTAGCATCTCCTTGTTTGATTTTCATTTTCCAGATAACATATGATGTGGAGTGTTTTTTCTTATGCTCATTTTCTATCTGTATATGTTCTTTGATACAGTATCTTTCAACCATTTTAAATTTTTGTTGAGTTTTTTTTTATATGTATATATTTTATTGATTTTTTACAAAGAGGAAGAGAGAGGGACAGAGAGTTAGAAACATCGATGAGAGAGAATCATCGATCAGCTGCCTCCTACACACCACCTACTGGGGATGTGCCCGCAACCAAGGTACATGCTCTTGCCCGGAATCGAACCTGGGACCTTTCAGTCCACAGGCCGACGCTCTATCCACTGAGCCAAACCGGTTTCGGCTTTGTTGAGTTATAAGAGCTATTCTTTGTGTATTTTATTTTGCCAATTTTTTATTGAGTTGTTTTACATTGTTGAGTTTTATGAGTTCTTTATAAATATTCTGGATAAAAATCTTTTGGGAGATGTGCAATTTGCAAACATTTTCTTTCCCATCTGTGCCTTGTTTTTTGTCCTCCCGGCCATTTTCACAGAGTAAGATGAAGTCATATTTATCAAATTATTTCCCTGATGTGTATTGGTTTTCATGTTGTATCTAACAGCTTTTTGCTTAACTCCTCATGGTCACAAATTTTCTACCTATTTTTCTCCTACATGTTTAATTTTATATTTTACATTTAGGTATATGATTGACTTTGAATACATCTTTGTATAAGGTAAGAGAATGTAGTTTAGTATTTTGCATTCAGACATCCAATTGTTCCATTACTGTTTTTAAAAGATTATCTTCTCTTCATAAAATTGCTTCTGCACCTTTGTCAAAAATGAGTCATGTTTCTGTGGGTCTATTTCTGGCCTCTACTACTTCCCATTATCACACTGCCTTGATTACTATAGCTTTATAGTAAGTTTTGAGATAAGATAATGTGCATCCTCTTCTTTTTAAAAATTTCTTTGGTACTCTAATTCCTTTGCCTTGTCTTACAAACTTTAGAATCAGCTTGTTGATATCTCCAAAAAAATCTTGTGGATATTTTGATTAGAAAATTGATGTAAAATGCTCCAAATTCAACTTAAATAAGAAAAGATAATTGAGAAAATATTCATTGCACATGTAAGATAAAAGTGGTTAAGATTATTAAAATGTAAGGTATTAGATATCACTAAGAAAATATCACCTCTGTGATTAGGCCTTGTGGTAACTTCTTATGAAAGAGTTTCTGATAACCTGTAAACCTGAAAGAAAATACTCAACATAACTAGTAATAAAAAATAGTTGATATGTAATCTATAATAATAAAAGCAGAATATGCTAATTAGACTGGACAACTGAATGACCTTTCAGACAACCTTCTGGATGAAGCCAGGGTTGCAAGTGCTGAGGCAAGCCATCGTGGCTGCAAGGCCCAGGCCCCGTGCACAGATTTCACGCATCCGGCAGACTTCTAGTAGTCACCTATTTATATAAAAGCCTAGGCGACCTTTAAGACAAATGACTAGAATGACCGAAATGACTGGAAAGACTGAAATGACCAGAAACAACTGGCCATTATGATGTGCACTGCCCACCAGGGGGCAGACACTCAACTCAGGAACTGCCCCCTAATGGTCAGTGTGTTCCCACAGCCAACCTCCTGCTGGTGAGTGGTGGCAGACATAATAAAATAATTAAATCATTAGAAATCTATTCAGTGTTGCTCAGTGGATAGAACATCTGAAGAGTCACATGTTTGACTCCTGGTCAAGGGCATGTACCTGGCTTGCAGGTTGCAGGTTCAAACCCCAGTCCAATCCGGGTGCCTTGCAGGAGGCAACCAATTGATGTGTCTGTGTCACATTGATGTTTCTCTCTCTCTTTCTCCCCTGACACACACCCTCCCTTCCACTCTTTCCAAATCAATGGGAAAAATATCCTCAGGTGAGGATTAACAACAACAATAAAATCTATTCAAAGTAATAATCTGAGATAGTTAAAATGAGGAAGTTTCCAGCAGCATACTCTCAAAGCTATTTTATAGCCTCCCTTTTTACTTACAGAACAGCTTGTACAGAGTGATGCTATTAAATCATGTATATGTATAGAAGGAAGGGGTGATTATGTAAATGAATATGTGTGTGTGTGTATGCATAAAAAAGTGGTTAAGCCTGGGTGGTGAGGTATAGATTTAATTTATTGCCTTCTTGGTCTTTTCCAGTAGTCTCTAAATTTCCTGGAAACACATCTTGGTTTCATGCCTTTGTGCCTTTACACAGATGCTTTTTCTGTTTGAAATGCTCTTCTTTTCGTCCTTCCCTCCCTTTTCTTTGCATCATTAAATCCTCTTTATTTTTAATTTAAAAATTATTAAAACTGTTAGGATAACAATGATTAATAATAAAAATATACAGGTTTTAAGTATACAATTCTGTAATACACATCATCTGTGTATTGTATTGTGTTCACCATCCAAAGTCAAATCTCTTTATATTGAAAGGTTTAGAGCCCCCTCCAAAAAGTCTTTTCTGAGCTTTTTTCAGATTTTAGCATCTTGTATTTACTGTCTATGAGATAATTGATCACTTTATTCAAATTATCTATTTGCATGTTCCCCTTCCCTTAAGACCAGAGGCCTCCAAAATATAATGCATATAACCTGTGGGATGAGCAAGCATATCTTTCAGAAGCATAGCATTTATATTTATGTTTTTTTCATCATTTCTAACTTCTATGTTTAAGAATTCTCATAATTTAGATACCTTGTACACTAAGTACAAGTAGTAGTAGTGACGTGAATGCAAAAACATTTTATTACTGGTAGGAATGTATAATTTAAAATGGATGAATACCATCACACTGAGGCTTCAAAGGAGCAAGGAATACAGCATTTCACTTTGCTGAACTTAACTGAGATTAAATTTTATTAAATTCCTACCCACTTTTATGAAGTTAGCCGCAAAGTGATTTAAAATTTTGATTATGGTGGAAAATTACCTTTCTCTCATTTATTAAACTCAATGTGTACGAGAGTTAGAGGGAATTTGAGAGAAAGGAATGGAGAAGAAGTCTATTCTAAAGTAACTTTCATGATTACTAATGGTTTAAATGGTGAGGAATAAGAACAGATGCATGCTTATAGCTTCCCAAAGTAGCTAAAAGTGCAACATTATTACAGAGTAGAAGATCTATGAGGATTTATAAAAGGGAGTATACATTTTCAAAGCTAATGAAATTTTGATGATAGAGTATGTTTGTTGACCTCACTTCTAAAAGCTCATAACTTGAAAGTCCTCTAAAAATTCTCTTTACAAGAAGCTGCCCAATTTATATAGCTTTGGGATATCTCTCAATCAGTTCCACTACCAATATGATAGGAAGGGCCAGAGGTCTAAACCAGTAGAATTCCATTCAAATAAGTTTGATTATCTTATAGAGAATGACTCTCCTAATTTTAATAAAGTTTAGTTCATTCCAGTCATCTATAATTCTAGACAAAGAATATAGGAAAAATATACAAAAGTCATATTTATGATTTTTATAAGGCAATAGATAGACAAATGGAATAAGTAAAATGTTTCCAAGCTGTTTTGGTGGTGCTTTTAGGGTAAAGTTGAAAGTAATAGCTAAAAATATCCCTGGATGATGGAAAACATATTCCTTTTCTAATTAAGCTTTTTTAAATGTTATGAGCATGATGAATTAGGAGCTCTCTTGGATTTCTTTGCTTATAAATTGTTATAGCTCAATGTTTTCCTATCCTTTATTTTAAGCTGAGCAGATTTTATTAGTTGTTTCCTTAGGCTTTCAATATCAAGCCAAATATAAGCATCTAAAAATTTGTGTTACTTTTAAACAATTTTGTCTTACTCTAAAGTATTCATTTCCTGAACGATGTTATTTTTATTTCACTCATGATTGCCTTTAAGAATCTAAATAAATGTATATATGGTTTGAGATATTTCTCATATGGCCTAATATATTTATTAAGAAAATATTAAAAATAAAACTAACAGATGGAACCTATTTCAGAACACCTTTAACTATCTCTTAGTGTTAAAGTTATTTTACTTATCAAAATGATTTTTCACAACAGGATAATATGATATGATTTGAACACAAACACGGAAATGTCTTTAACATAGGCTTGATTTTTAATTGTCAGTATTCATATAACCATTTCTTCTACATCCAGCAGTGGTGGTGACTTTATCTTTTTGTTAAATACAACATAAATTATTAAGTGTTTAAAAATTGGCTGCTATTTTATGCTTTATTTTATTTCTAGATATTTTATTTTTTTAAGCCTTTAAAGACAGAAATATGGCATTAAAAAAGTCAACAATACAAAAGTACAATATAAATAACATAATATTAAAAAGATATATTTTGTTTGGCCATCATAGTTTGGCTCATTTCCAAACTCTCCCTCTTAATTATTATCACTCTCGTCTAAGGCTGATTGAAGAACTATTCTGCTTTGAACTAGATTTTTTTCAGTGCTGTCCATAGCAACAGGAATCTCTTACTAAGCCATCTCCACTTGACAGTCTCAGAGTTTAAAGGGCACAGCAAGTGCTAGCAGGGGCCAAGCTGCCTCACACTTACATTGTGTGCTATGTGTTGAAACTTCTAGAGGTTTATCAATGCAGTGGGAATAGAAAAATGAGAGCAGCGCCAATCTTCTCTGTGGCCTTCATCCTTTCTCATAGACCTAATCAGAGAACATGTTTGGATAGTTTTATGCTGGGGATCAGATCTATTCTAAATGCATTAGATATCTATTGTTCTGACTCACATTTTAAAATTCTGTTTTGAAAGGTAAGAAAAAAAATATATTTCTCCTGCTGCTGAGAAGAAAAATTGGTTATCTCTGCCTTAATCATGAACCAGACATTGGTTTGCAAAATAAACTTGGCAAAATGTAGATGCCCTGTCCTTGCACACCATTTGGTCTGCAAATGGACAGATGATATACAAGATGGTCTTCTTGTCATGAAGGAGAGAATCAAGAATGAGGCAAGCTTGCACGCAAAAGAAGACATTTGTATGCTAGCCTTGGAAATGTTTATGTTTATGTCTGACCTGATTACAATGACAGGTTTATTGCCACGATGAGAAAGAATTAAAACCTTGCTGGCTTACAGACAAGCTTGACAATGAAGAAAGGATCACACTCTAGAAAATGAGATCATGGCTTGGACTATTGTCATCATTATCAATAGCAAACATATATGGAGCACTCACCAGGTGAGAGGATTTGAATTGAGTGTGGTGAGGCTGATGTTATAAAACACGCATGAGAAACTGAGAGAATGATATATATTTAAGCAGTTGATTTAATGATATATTTATTCAGTCTAGACATCACCAGAACTTTTTTTCAAAAACAATTTGAAAGTTTCTGTTTCCTATGAAACCACGACTCAGAAAAACCCATACAAAAGTTTGCATATTAAACCAGAGGTTCACTCATCCATAGGCCCTGGCTTTACTTTAAATTGATTTTCTCATGTTAACATGGAGATGAAAATGGCAATCTGGTTTGGAACTCCAGGGTATTCGCACAATGTGTGTGCCAATAGTGTGCTTCAAAAAATAATTTTAATTAAATCTTAACCAAGTATGTCAACAACCTTTCTAAGCATTTGTCCATTTAAATACAAAGTGTCATATATTCTAGTTGCCTGTCAAATGGTGGTCGTATTGTTCTAATGTTAGTTTAGGACAGAGAGCTTCAAAGTTTTAGAATGCAAGTTCATTTGACCTCACATTACCATGTTCATTATTAATCATGCTTAAACAGTTTACTTCAAAGTGCATCTGAATATGCATTTTACTTCTTTCCTAAGAGTCAATTGATGCTGATTTCCACAATGTCTCTCCCTAAGTTTCAGCTAAGTATGGTTTCACATGATTCTATTTGTCAAGAAGCCTGCCAGCATCCAATGAGCACACGAAAATCATACTTGTCACCTAAAGTATTAGTTTCATCGGGTGAAAAAACAGATAGTAACTGTCTTCAAGACTTTGTTGTTTTTTCGAGGTGCTTATGAAATCATACTTAGAATTTGTAGAGTATTTAAAGTTCAAACATGCGGTAAGTGCTTCAGGTCAGTGCAGTGAACAGAACCAGGTGTGGGATTATGTGAGCTCCGCCATAGCCACAGAAGCACAGGCACAGATGCAGGTTCTGGCAGCGTCGGCTCATCCCTCGGAGAGTTACGTTTAACCTTGATCCACTACACAGAGTGCTTTCCTGTGTGTCAGTGATTGGACCGACACATGAAATGTTCTGTCACAGAAGAACAGGATTTTAAATAGCTTTTCAATTCCATAGCGAATAAATAGTATTACAGTATTAACCCATCTGTATGAAGATTTGCTATAGGACCATGTGTTGTTACACTGGGTATAGCCATTGTTTTTGTCTCCATGTTGTATCAGATGTGTGGTAGTCCCCGGAAAGGAGATTGGAAATAGGATATACAACCCAGACAATCAAACAGGGAACTCTGCCTTCCCTTTCCTCTATCTCCATGGACTCTCCTAAAGAACCATCCACAGCAGCCCCTATCTCTATTTTTCACGTGGCGTTACTGTCTCTGCTGCCCACGGCAGAAAATAAATCAACTGCTACAAATGTCAGGAGAAAAGGATGGGAACTAACAAGCTCCACTGCTACTGACCCATTCACCACCATGCTGCTTTATCATGTGTGTGGCGAAGGGAAAGAGCAAGAGGGAAAGAAGCTACTCACTGAGGTTCTACAGATCCCCAGAAATACTCAGCTTTAGGGATTTGTTGGCCACACAGCAAATATATTCAGAAACTAAATAATAGGGCGCCCCAAGGCCTTAATGCCAGAAATCTCACCTTGCATTTGCTAAATGAGATTATCCCTGGATCCTGGATCTATAATGAATGGCATTTATCTGCTCTTTCATATCAAGGTTGTTTTATGAGTAGCTGCAAGAAAGACTTATTATCAACAATCAATACTTTCTGTCAGTATTATGAATGTAAATGTGAGAGAAAAAAATTTATTACTAACCTTAAACTCATTTGTTATGAAGTTTTTGTAATTATTCAGCATGCAACACTTCCTCTTAGGGAGCTCATGGGTTGTTTGTTGTTTTTTTGTTTTGTTTTGTTTGCATTTCCCTTACGGTGCCTTAAAAGCAATAATCATGATGTTAGTCACTCAGATCTCCCTTTTCTGTGGCCTCTTAATGTTTCCTCACTTCTTCCTTTTGCTTTTCCTTTTCTCCACCCTCCCCTTTCTGTTTCCTTCCAATTGATACTAGAGTTTCCTTCCCTTGCCTTAATTAAATTTATGACCTAGAACTGCTGTTTGCCTTCATTCTTATTTTTGATATGTTCAATTGAGAAAGCACTTATTACCTCCCATGGGCACAGACATTGAGAATTCTGTGAAGATAAAATAGCTTCTGCCTTCAGGAAACTACGGATCTTTTTTTCCCTTCTGGCTCCTAAAAAGGAGTAAGAAAAGCAGAACTAGAATGTTTGAGGATAAAGGAAGAGGATGGAGTTGACCTTTATCTTTAGCATTATTAGCAAGGACCTTCTGCCCCAGCAATATTCCCAGCTGTTGTGGTGGTTACAATTCCTTCAGAAGGCAAAAACTTTCATTTGATACTATAGAAATGTCTATAAATACAAACACCCCTGAGAGAAATCTAGTTAATTAAGCTCTTCCGATTTGGGAGTCCCATGGTGCATTGTTAATTTCTCTTATTATTATTATCATTATATAACATCCTGCCTCTAATTGTGCAATTTCCCCCAAAACCAGTAGGAGAAAAGTGGGACAGGCCATTTTAAGCCTCTTGCCTTCTAAATGATATTCTTGCTTCTTTGAAGATGATATTAACTGCCTCTATTTTCCCATATTCTTCATAAAATAGTTATCTCTGTGTTCTCTGTCACTTGCCCACTGTCCCCATTTCCATTCTATCTCTTCTTTCATGACTCAGGGAGAAAGGACATACCTAGTCATTCATTATTTCCATTTCTTCTTCTTCTTCTTCTTCTTCTTCTTCTTCTTCTTCTTCTTCTTCTTCTTCTCTCTCTCTCTCTCTCTCTCTCTCTCTCTCTCTCTCTCTCTCTCTTTGCTTCTTTTCTTCTATTTTATTTACTCCCATCATTATTTATCCACCCTATACCGGTCTTCCACCTCAGCCATCCTCCTCTCCCCTGCAATCACACGTGTGTGTGTGTGCGTGTGTGTGTGTGTGTGTGTGTGTTGGGTCAGGGTGGGGGGTAACGGAAGAGGAAAAGGCTGAACAAAAAAGAAAAAAAAGAAAGAAAGAACTCAAGAACCCATATAGTCCTAAAAAGCCAGTTTGTAAAACTGCTTTTGAAATGGATTATTGGCATTTTCAGTGGCATCCTCTTTAGTATCTTGCCTTGACATTGTTCTAATTTTTTTAAAATAATTATCTCCATTGATAGATAATCCAATTCTGATACTTCAATTGAAATGTCCCCCTTCCCTTAATTAAAGAATAATGAAATGGCTTCTCTGTGCATTGCATCTTGACACATTTTCTGGAATGTGACAATACAATTGTGAATACTATTTTAGGGACACACTCCTCATTTGTGAAGGATCTGGTGGCTGTCACCACTGCTAGGCACCTGCCTTGCCAGCTTATGAAACAGCAGAAACTTCTCTGTATAACAGTTCTATTACTTCTCACTTTATAGTCACCCCGAATATATTTAGGGTTTTCCCCAAATTTGGTGAAGAAATGTTTTTGCCCTAGCTGGTTTGGCTCAGTAGATAGAGCATCAGCCTGTGGAATGAAAGGTCCTGGGTTCCATTCCAGTCAAGGGCACATGCCTGGGTTGCAGGCTCGGTCCCTAGTGTGGGGTATACAAGAGGCAGCTGATCAATGATTCTCATCATTGATGTTTCTATCTCTCTCTCCCTCTCCCTTGCTCTCTGAAATCAATAAAAATGTATTTTTAAAAAAATGTTCTTAATGATGGACTGCAGCAAAAATGATCACGAGCAAGATGGGAAGGTGAGGTGTTATTTAAGCAACCATGATGAACTGCAATTTTTTGGGAGTCTTATCCATTTTCAGACATGGAAACATAAAACAGACTGATGAATCTCAGAGGGAGGCGGGGGGGGGGGCGGATAGGGGAGAGATCAACCAAATAATTTATATGCATATGGACACAGACAATAGTGCAGTGAAGGTTGGGAGCAGAGGTGGGGTGGGCACAACAGTGAGGTGGAGGGGATCAATGGGGGAAACGGAGTATCTGTAATACAACAAAAAAGATAATTTTAAAAAAAAGAGAAAAAAATTTATGCAATTTTTGCATTTAACTCTATAGTATATTTACATTTATCATACTATGATAAACTATTTTGATTACTTAAAGCATTTTTCCAAGTATTTTCAGTAAAACTGACAGATCAACATGCACATTTTTTTACTCTGGCTTGATGTTAAGTCCAACATGTCTTCCTTGATAGAAAAGCAGAAATAGACAAGAATTCGTTTTTCTTTTACCCTGCTCTACTAGGACACTGAATTTTCATGAGTAACCTACTTGATTTTTTCTCTCATCATGTATATACCCACTTTTCTCTCACTCCTAAGTAAGCTGACATTTCACCTGACATTATACAAAAGCCCTACATGTTTGTTCAAGATTTGATTATTTTCTCCTAAGGCTTGTGTATTTTGAACATTTTTTTCATAGCTCTTCTTTCCCTGAGAACTCCAAGAAGACAAAAACTTTATAGTATAAGTGACAGCATAACTTAGATAGCTAACGTATAATCAGATGTTTAATAACTGCATTTTTATGGTCATTTTAATATTTTTGACAACTTCCTTTGTATGACCTTCTTGCTTGAACTATTGTGAATTTATATGGCACTCCAAGTGGTTGCCTCCTAGCAATTTGGGTGACTGTAAGAAAGAAGTAGGCAGTTACAATGGTAATGGTTGGTATAAAAATAGCTAACTTTAAAAAATGAATTTAATATGCACCTGGGCTCTTTTGGTTTTTATGTGAGACCAATTCCTGGTTAGGAATGTCTAGTAGAGTTTATGCTGGAGCCAATGGTAAGAAACTTTCTTGACTTAAAAACTGGAAATTCTGGGAATCAGACTAAATCCACAGGTAAAGCTTCATTCTTAAACTTAAAGACATCAGAGCTGCTGGTAATATGCCAGTAAACCCAAAGGATGAAATGCCGGAAGTAACTGACTTACGGACCATCCTCCAAAACAATGTTAAATTACAATACTCTCCTGTCCAAGCCTCCACCTACTGCTATTCCTAGAGAGCACAGTGCACTGCTCATTGAGGCCAGGTGTTGGCCGGCAACCAGTTCTCTTTCTCTTTTTGTTCTAAAATGCATTGAATAAGCTGTTAAACTTGTTTATATTATTTGCTTTAGTGGCTTGCCCTGGCAAATTACTCCCTGTCTTTATTGTTAAATTCAGTGTACTAGTAGCGTTTTAATGTTAGTTTGTAAGCACGTGTTTAACATTTCCATTTGTGTAAACAACATTGGATATGTTGATAGTCTCTCCAAGGCAGAAGCTTATAATGCTCATCGCATCCTCTAGTTAGAAGTCTTTGACTTAGAAAACTTTATTTTTGCATGATCCTAATTCTGTGGGAAGCATAATACCTATCTTCTCATTCTTTGCTCTACTTCTGGGCAAGGCATTCTCTTCTTTATCTCCTTGCCACACTTAGCTGCTGCGAAGTCAGCTTTCTCACCATTCTGTGCTAGCTTAGGCCCCGGGGACACATGCAGACTTTCCTCCTCTATTCCATAAGACACCTCATTGATCTTTTCAGCTTTATTGCACCAGCTCATTGTTTTCCACAGGAATCCCTGCTGGCTTGTCCCTACAGTATTCTGGCTGCATTCCCAATTACCTCCTTAGTCTAAATCTTTGAAGCCTGAACTCTGGATCCAAGTAATGCAGGGGAGAGCTCAGCTGCTGGGCCCTGCCTGGAAGCGACAATCTATTTTCCTTGGTTGGTAGTTGGGTAGTTTCTCAGTATTTATCTTAGCATAGTTTCTAGATAATTTGTGTAATTTATGCATCTAGAAATAACATCACAGGAACATTTTGCATATATTTTTAAAAAATCAAATATTTTTGTCTGGCAGCATTTTCTCTCAAAAGCATGCCTTTCCAAAGAAAATGTTTCATTTTAACATCTTGTATCACCCTGACGGCTTTAATTCAAAGTCAGTATTTTATATTCATCTGAAAGGTTAGTTAGTTTTCAGAGTTGAGATTCTAGTGCAGTAGGTATCTATCAAGAGCTTCTGGCTTCTATCTCATCTCCTGACAAGTTTTCACAAACTCTCCACCAACTGGATGTTTCTGACAGTGAAGAAGGCCTGTGAGGTTTGTTTCTTATTGTGTAACTCACATACTAGATGTTTTTACCAATGTTTATAATCTTTATGATTTGCTGAAAGTGGTTGACTGGGTGATGGAATATAAAATACTGACTTTAAATGCTAGCAGTCAGGACTATACACGGTGTTATAATGTAACATTTTCTTTGGACAGGCATACTTTTCAGAGAACGGTATGGACTACAGACAAAAGCCCTTTTGCCTTCCTTATTCTCTACCTGATGGTTTTTCACATCTCTTGCAGAATGTTGGCTCTCAGTCCTCATGAGCACTGAAGAGGTGGTCCAGTGGGACACTCATTGTCCTAAGGCCTCTCTCCTCTGCCTTTAGCTACTTTGGGATGTCCTGAACCTGGAGGTCTGCCTACCACATAACAGGTTGTACCTGCCACCAAAGTTTTCTGTGCCTTTTATGGCACAGATTCCTCTCCCCACACATCTAAAGCACTGGGGGGAATCCAGCCCACGTGACACCACCATGGGATGCAAAGATGATTTAGATCATCTAGATGCAATGTCTGAACTCTTATGTTTGCAGTATAGATCTTATGCCACTCAGCAGCTTTTTCTACTCCAAGTATGTGGGTCATAACCTTAGCGGTTATATCCATCCCTTCCACTGCACACTCAGTGAAGGCACAGGTCTCCAATCATCCCAAATATAAGGTTATTGCTTGTATTTGCCAAGGTTGTGGAGTACAGTCAATCAGTATATTCTACAGATTTTATCTTTTTCAAAGTCTTTCTATAGTATCATAAAGCAAGGTCACTTAGGAAGAGGGCAATATTGCCTTCTTATCGAGGAGTAAACTGAGACTTTGTGTGGTCAAGTGATCTGTCCAAAGTCTTGGCCAGGCCTAGAACTTGAAAATCTGTTCACTACCGCAGTGTCTGTGCTGAGAATTCCAAATGCAACCATCACAGCTTAGAGCAGTGATTGACATTTTTGAAGACTATGTTTCAAATTTCCCATTTTTCCCCCTGAACTTTTGGTACATCATCCTAACAGTCCTGGTATTCTACTCCCTCCTCTGGAAAATTTGTTTACCTAACGCAGAATATCACTGATGAGACTGTTCTGTACAGGTGAGTGGTATAAAGAAAGCAAAAGGGTTCATAACCAGCCATTTGAGAACTAGATGATTTCTAGGAGGTTGTGGGTGAAGTCCATATTCACAAAAGATAGCATATAATTTTCTTGGACTCATCAGTCTCTTAAAACTCACTATTACTATTGAGTGTTGATCCTGTCACTATTAATAAATAAATATATAAGCACATACCGACACACATATACATTCCATAAGATGTATATACTGTGAAATATAATGTGGATATATGCATATACGTATGTATGTATATAAAAATATAATGCTCAAAAAAGTCCAACAATTCATAATATAATATTAGCTGCTTGAACTTTTTTTCATGTCATCAGATATTGAATAACTTCATAAAAATGTGAGTTTACATGTATGGATGTATCAAATGATATGATAAATCCCCTATTTTTAAATAGTAAGATTGTTTATATTTTCCTACTACTTATATTGATCCTTAGAGCTAATTTATATATGTGTGTGGTTATTCTCTCTGCATAAATACCTAGAAATGAATTTTAAGAACTTTGTCAAGTAATGCCAAGTTAATTGACATTTGCCTTGCATATTCTAGTTGCAAAGGATTATAGTATTCTCTCTTAGTAATTGGTTTTTGTTTTGTTTTTTACATTGGAATAGACATTATTTATTTAGGAATATTAATACTCTTTAAGATTTCTGGTGACAAATTTTTATAGAGTATCCAAGAGTAAATCTGAATGACATTTTTCTGAATTTACCAAGAGCCTGTGCTTTAGTAAGCAGCAGTAGACCCTCAAATTCCTCTGAAATAGATCAAACAACAGTCAGTTCTTATTAGTAGTTGAAGTATGTCATGGGGCTGTGTCTTCTGAAGGGGCTGAGGTGACAGCTCCCTGGCTTCCTGGGATTGCCAAAACATCAATTGACTCACATTTACTTTGCGGCCTTGGGATTTTCCCCTATCTTGACTAGAACAGTTTGTCTCATCCACCTTCCTTACCTATGCCAGACATCTACCTAGATCACTGAGCTATAGTTGCCCTTACCTCTAAGGTCATCATGGATTCTTATATTTGTTATCATTTTCAATAGAATTTTCATGTGATTGTTCTGCTTGTTTTATTCATAGAATATAATGCTTATAACAAAAGACATGCAAGTTAAAAGTATATTTAGCTAGTAGAGATAGAAATAAATATTTTTAAAAAAATAATTTACCTGAGATCTTATGAACATTTAAGTTGTGTTTTAGTCAGAATTTGAAAGTGGATATATGATTGTTACAATATATTCAATATCACTTAGTTACATCTTGAAAAGGTCAAATATATTATTTTCTAAATATTTTTTAAAATCTGATTTACTTAGAAAAGGGCTGGAAACTTCTCATTCATCAAACTTAATTATTTTCTTCCTATTCAGAATTCTGTTGATGTTCTCCTGATGAAAGTAGAAGTTGATTTAAATAATAAAATTTATCTTATTTTGAAGTGGCAGTGAATAGCAGTGGTTTCGAACCATGAATTCAATAAATATTGATTGAGTTTCTACTATGTGCAAGTTACTGTTCTAGTATGCATCAATAAGCCAAAGAAACCAAAGCGCCTGCCCTCCTGGAGCTTATTTTCTAGTGAAGGAAGATACACTATTAGCAATTAATTTAATGCTATGTTACGCTTATCTAGTATATATCTTGTGTGCAGATTATTTTAGGATTTTAGAAAGTGATACGGAATAAAAAAAAAAACCCAACTTGGATGTGTGGTCTGCAATATAGATTGTGGTATGAAATAAAGTAGATAGTTTAGGATTTACAGAGAGAGAAAAGAATTTAACGAAGTAGAGGATGGAGCCGAGGGTTACTTGAGTCAATAGTGTCCCAGCAGAGGGAAGGAGCAGCACAGAGGCCCTCAGGCGAGCGAGCTCCCCTGATCAAAGCACAGCCACAGAGCCACGCGTGTCTGGAACGATTAAGAAGAATGGGCGGAAGAAAGAGTTGTCAGAGATAAACTCACAGAAGTGAAGGGGACTGTTTATAAAGACCCTTTTGGCTAATAAAAGACTTTATTAGTCCGAGTAAATAGAGAAGCAAGAGAAGAGGGTGACATCTGACAGATACTTAAAAGGACCTGCCAAGTTGCTGTTTAAAAATTGACTGCAAAAAGGAAGGAGGGTGACCTTTTAGGAGGCTTGAACCAGGGTTATAGCAATGGAGGTGTAAAAGTGGCCTATTTTTGGACATGTTTTGAAGGTAGTTCCAGTGGGATTTATTGGCAGATTGTGAACTACAAAAGAGAAAAGATGAAAAATGGAGCAGCTGGGATCAAAATATTGTCAGTAGAGATGGAGAAAGCCCCGGATAGCAAGACTGAGTGGAAAATCAGTTCAGGTGAGGATATAATTTATACTATCCATTGTTCATTCAAGTAGAGATACGGAAGAGGCAATTAGTGGAGAATGGCATTCAGGAAAACAGTCTAGACAAAATATATAAGTTGTGGAATCTTCAGAATATAAATGGCATATACACCATGGTAGAGCAGGAGACAACAAAGGCAATAAATGTAAATACAGAGCAGAATTAAAACCTGAGACTGGACCTTATCCAATTTAATTAGGTTGTTGAGGAGGAGTAACCAGCTAGGAGCCTGGGAAGGGCCAGTCAGTGAAAGTAGGAGGAAATCCAAAAGACATGGTACCAAGTGAAGAAATGCTCATCAATGAGAAGTGATTGGTTGTCACTTGTTTCTGATGGATCAAGTAAAAGGCAGATTAAGAATTTCCCATTGTATTTATCACTATGCAGTCCACTGATGGTCTTGATGAGAGCAGTTTAGATGAACCAGTAGGATTAAGCCACATTTTAAGTGGGTTCAAGAGTGATTGGGTGGAAATTTAGTGTATATAAGTAAATAATTATTTCAAGAAGGTTTGCTACAAAGAGGGGCAGAGAAAGGAAGCAGTAATTGAAGGGAAAATAATGTTAGGGGAAGGTGAGAAATAACAGGATATTTATATGAAAATGATCCAATGGAGAGTGAAAAATTAATGATGTGGGAATAGAAAAGAATTCTGCTTCAGTGACCTTGAACAATCAAGATGAGCTGGGATGGAGTGCATAAAGGAAAAGGAGCACATTGGCGATTTTAATATATCTTGACACTATCATGGTAGGGTCATTATAAATAGTTCAAGGGACATAAGATTCAGAGTGCAGGAGTGGGTAGGTTATTGCTACTTTCTGGGTTATTAATTATTAACTCGAGTTCATGAGGATAGCAACCAGAGCTATCTTATCTACCCTGTGTGCCTGGTGCCTAGGATGGGTCCTGGCACAATAAATCAATACAAAAGAAATATTCTCTAATTGACTGATATTTTATTTTCTTCTCTTTTACCTGTATTTATTAAATTTAACATAATGAATATTTACTAACTTTTAGTTTAAAAAAGTTCAATGTATCTAGGAGTCTAGAATTGGTGAAATGAAATATTAGAAAAATGGTCTAACTTAGGTAATTTGCTAAATACTGTATAATTATGAGTGAAAATAGTATTAATTGAGTGCCAAGAATGTTGTATGGTTTCACATTTATATAGTAAGATATTATAATTAGCCCCATTTTATAGATTAGAAAATTGAGGCTCAGTGATGAAATCACAATATGAAATTAGAGACCTGAACTCAGCCTGGGGTTATCTGTCTGACTTCCTCAATCCCCACTCCTATTCATTTTCATACTTCACATATCTCAATTTTACAGTTCAGGTTGCCTGCATAAAAATATTGCCTCAAATCCTAATGCAATATTTTCTTTGAATCAGATTTTTCCTAAACAGTTTCTTCACCACATAAATTTAGAACTGTTTTATAAAAGTCTTATGTTGGCTCAAAGAGTATTTCTAATTAGTAGCTTTTTAAGAAATACATTTGATTTAGTTTAGAAGAAACTCCTCAACTAACATAATATGTAGCCAGATTGCTTTTTATAATAGGTTCCTACCTTCATAACCCAGTAGGAAGAGCAGGAGCTTCCAATATTGAAATCCATTCATAACTTGGGACCCTGGAAAACTTTGCAAAGCAGAAACTGAATTCCTTGTGCTTTTTTGAAAAATGAAATCAACTGACTTAGAGAAAATTACAATATTTAAGTCCACTTTAGCTTTGTTCTGATTTTTTTAATTGAAGTATGTTAATAAGCATTGTAAAAACATTTTCAAATAATATTAAATGTACTTAGCAAAAAGTGATGTTTTCTTTAGATCTCCCTTTGATTGACTCCCATCCTAATTGGTAAGTACAGTCATTGCTGACCCTCTCTCCTTTCAAGCCTTTTTCCATGTACAGTAAAAATGTTATCTTGCTGTTCTCTGATTTGGGACATATTGATGAATCATACTCCTTTTCACATCTGCAGTTGTGTGCATGTGTCATTACTCATTTAACTATTTCCAAATAAAAGAACATTTGAAATTCTTTTCAAATTTTCACTATCGCAAATAGTGCTACAGCAAGCACCTATGTATTTCCATGAAATACGTTCCTAGACATTGAATCACTAGTAAAAAAAATAGGGCACTTGATAATTTTGACAGATAATGCCAAATTACTGAACAACAACATCAAAAAAAACTCACTCTCTAGTGATGTCAGCAAAAGCCTGCTATCACAGCCCTTTGCCAATATCTGTCTGAAATTCTGCTAATCGTGTGTGTGTGTGTGTGTGTGTGTGTGTGTGTGTTCTACTCTTGTCTCTGGGTTTAAATTTGCATTTCTCTGACTATTAAAGTGGTTGAGGATCTTTTCAATTGTATCAATATATTGGCTGTTAGGATTTCTTTTTTCTATTAAGTATTTGCATAGAATTTAAAATATGTTCAGTTTCTCAATATTTTAAATTTTACTGAAATATTCAGGGTACCTGAATTCTAACTAGGAAATAGCACTGTGTGTGCAGGTTATTATTTTCAAAATGGCAAGTATTTACTTTTGTGGATATGTTTTCTTAACTATGAAAGTAAAATGTGATAATAATAAGAGAAAAAGATAGAGGTATGCAGAAAACTATTTAAACAAACATTAAGAACACTATTAAGAAAAATGTTAAGACCACTTACAGTGACAGAGGACCCACTAGTAACATTTGGGTTTGTATATACACTCTGCATGGTTTAATAGTATACTATTTTACAAAAGTGACAAAGGGCTGCACATATTGTTTTGAAGCAAGTTTTTAAATTTTTTAATTTATTTTGTTTTTATTGTCGAATTTACTTTCTTAAAGTAAATTATTATTATTTTGGCATCAGATCCATATAGAAAGCCTACTTCAGTAATGCTGAAGTAGAAAGTCCCTCAAAGTATATACTAGTAATAATTTAAAATGAAATTATGTGTTCCCTGAAGTGTCATGGATAAAACATTGTCTTGAAATTTGAGATGTGATTTGATCCCATTTCTGCCATTTATTAATAGTCCAGCATTAAAAACTACTTCACTCCTCCTCAGCTGTAAATGGGATTAGTCACACATACCTCTCTAAAATACTCTGAGGGTTAAATAACAATACTGCCTGTCATGTGGGAAAGTGTCCAATAAATATGATTTGAATTTGAATTATCCAAACTACTCCATATAACTGTACCTTATAAATAGATTTATACAGGAAAAATATTATTTGTTTCTTAATTATTTATAACCAAAAATATTTGTCTTATCACAAATAAGATTTTTTTTAATGTTTAGACATAAAACATACAGCTTTATTAGGTCATAACATTTATTATTTTAAAACAAAGGGAGTCTAAATTGTTAGAAATCATTATGTCCTAAAATTTAAGGAAAGTATAAACATGAGCAAGCACATAAAACCTATCAGAGACCTCTGGGTTTTTATTGTTTTTTAGGGACATTGGAGTGACAGTTAATTTTGGTATCTCAATACTTCTGTAAAGAACCTATTGGGTATAAGATAGTCTTTAAAAAGAAAGTTTAGCCAGAATTATTTTAAAAATTAATGAAATCCATACTTGTAGCATTTTTCAGAACGACTCTTTTAAGAATTTCTATTCCAGTGTAAATAGAAAAAGAATTAGCTTTTAAAAATATTTTTCACTGCTTACTTTTCTATTCTTTTAACATTTTAAAAATTTGTTTTACTGAGGTAATGTCTGAACTTTTTAATTTTAAGTAGTAGAGATTTTTATGGCTTACTTAAGGAAAACCACTTTTGAATTCTTGAATTCTTTGAACCTGGCTACTTAATCTACTTTCAGCTATGCTGAGATTGCCTGAAAGGCCAGGAGGGAACTTGAGCTGGTGTTTCATATTGTGAAGATGATACTATTTATAATCTGTGCTAATAAAGACTGCATTGTTGCCAAGTCTACCTCTTAGAAGCCTATTAAATCTGATAAATACCAGAAATGGTTGTCATTTTTTCAATATGAAAATATAGCTTTTCCAAATTTGCAATTGAAATCTATTCCTTCAATTGGGAGAGTTGAATATCAGGATAGGAAATGTGAATTTCAATTTAAGATATACATTTAAAAATTGATACCTATAGTCAATTAATCCAAGTTAATAGCAAGTACTGTTTATGAAACTAGACATGAAACTAGATACAGAACTTGGGCTCTCTAGCATAGAAAGTGCTGGGTCCAGTCAGACTTTTGCTTTGTTTAAGCAATATACCCTCACTACCGTACTTGCTCAAGCTTAATTTAAGCTTAAATGTGGTGTCTCTCAATTACATGTAACATTATTGTTCTCAATGAGCTGTTACATTTTTCTTCTATGTTATTTCATTTAAATCTTTACAAAATTGCTGAAAGACATCTTTTCACTAGGACTCATATTGGAAAGAATTGAAGGGGTGGGGAATGTGACACAATTTAGCATGACAAGGAGATGGAGACTGTCTTTTTTCCTACCCATTAAAACACGCCCTACAAGGCCACGCAAGCTCTAGAGTACAATGAAGATTCATTGTTATGGCAGCCTGGAGGAGTTTTCAGTCTTTCTGTAGACCATATGGTACAGATGATGTGTCCTTTCACATTTGTATTGATGTCTAGAAATAATCATCAAAACGACCTTGGAAATGTTCAGAGGAAATAAAAAATGATCAGACTAGCCCGTCTCTTTCCTGTATCTATGGCTTCTCAGAATCATAACATTTTAGAGTGGGAAGCATATCCAGTCTTTAGCAATTAAATTGCCATTGTATGTATAGGACCTTGAATAATTTAAGATCTAGATAAATAATTCTGGCCTTAGCAAGGAATTCAAGATATAGTAAACTAATAAATATTATTCCCAGACCATGCTGATCATGGTTAATGAGTTGAGGGCAAAAAACAAAGACATCAGTGAAAACCCACCAAATTTTCAAGTGTCACTGGCAATGAATAAACAAAAAAGCAAAAGGTTACTCTGATAGTATAGAATATGACTGTAAATAAGACCTTATTTTAGAGAGCAATTAAATACATCATTAATCCTGTCAATGAATTATGATATGTTCTGTGGGAGAAGGAAAATCGAGGAACAGAATGGACCGCTGATTTTGAATAGATTGGGAATGGTATTAACAACTCAATTAAATACCAAGAGTTCAGAATTAGCTGAGTCATTGTCTTCCTGGGACAAATAAATTCCAGCTATTCCAACATGTTTTATGTTTCACATAAATGGGTGCTTTCATTGTTCCTGAAGACAACAGAACAATGAAAAACAAGGCTTCACTTGCTGAGTAGAAATTAAGATTTACCCATCTTTGTTTTCTAGAACACAGTCAAGGAACAACTTCTTTTAAGTCTCTATATTTAGAAGAATGTAGATAAATGGTCACTGGAGAAAATGTGGCTGGTCTATTCTGAATGTTTCCCATTCCCTGCTGCCCTACTTTCTCCCCCGCCTCCAGCACACGGTCACTGGCTATGCCTGAGGAGGCCATCGTCACTCTGTCGGTGAATAATGTTTTCTCATCAGTTCTCTGCACTGGAGTCAGGGTGCTTGCTGGCAGGAACAGTTGTTTGATAAAATGACAGTGGTCAGCTTTTCTTCATAGTTTCTTTATATTTTTAGTTTTGTCACATAACCTTTCTCTCCCCCATCACTTCCTAAAAAAGATTTATTTTCTTCCACATCTGAAGTCACTCTTTCAGATTCACCTTTGCTTACCTTTTACTATCATCTGCTTCCAGACCTAGACAGCTTTCACAGTCCTTCCTCTCCTACCATTCTTTTATTCCGAATCTGCCTGAGCTTTACATGTAATTCCAAGGTCATTCCCACATGGAGTGTTGAACTCGTGTTTTAAACTTGCTAGATCAAGCTAACACCTTTAGTCATTTAGTGTCTATTCAGAGTCCTAGGATAGACATATTAATACTTCCCACCCAATATAAACTCTATATAAGAGTATTAAATCAGACATATAAAAAGTTGCCACAAAGATAAAATGAAGTATCCTTCACACCTTAATTCTATCCTACCTTATCTCCCCCAAAATCGTTTAGTCTCCTCCAAGACCAAAATGAATAGTAGGAATTCTCACTGTCTGTCTGTCTGCCTCTCATATTTTTTTTTCCTCTGTTGTCGCTAAGTGCTAAATCATAAGTGGAGATGAAGAAGTTGTACATTGAAAACTTTCACATGTATCCAGCAATGGCAAAAGTCAGTTCCAAAAGCCCCTGCAGATCTTGATAGTAGCTATTCCTTTCTAATTCTAGCTATTCGTTGCTAAAATAGAAAACTCGGAGCAGAACAAAGTTGTAGTCCCAGAGGAATCTAACCAGTAGCATTTTACAACAAAGAAAAATATGTGTTTTATTGTGACATGCAAGCTCAATGGCTATACCACTCTGGATCTGAGAGAAATACAGGAATACGTAGATTATTTCAAAAAGAACATACAAGTTCAGAACTCAGTGTAAGTTTAGGATGTAATGTCAACCTGTTCTCAAATGAGCCAGATTCATAGAAAGAAATCTTCAGAAAGAATTTTAAGAATTACTAAAGAAATACAAAAATTCAATAAATATAAAAATGTGGAAAAGCATTATTTTCAATAAAGAATCTAGCATTAATTTTCTTGATATGATAATAAATCAACCAGGGAGCCTACACCCTTGGTTTATGAAGAATTCAAGAAGAATAGCATACTCCAAAGTTTGGAGAACTTGCATTGCTGGGAAGGCCAGTGTTCTGACATAAAATCACTTCCCTTGGCTCAGATCTTTCATTTACAAGCCTGTGAGGTACGTAGGATGGATCAAGTGGAAATTAAAAAAGAGAAAAGAGCTATTTGTTTTTATGCAAATAGATAAATCAGAATTTTATGGAATTCCTTGTTAATATAAGTAGTCTAATCACAGGAATTACACTTCTGATCCTCTTAAGTCCTCCCCCTTCAGGCCCCTGTAGCCATTTCAACCAGTAATCTGGATAGAAAACCAAACATCCATTCCAACACAAAGCTCATCCTCAGTCACATTATTAAGGTCAGTTATTCTTTGATGCTGGCAACATGCTTGCCAGCTATAGACATGGTAGGATAATAAAAGTTGATGTTTATTGAGTTCACCATGGAGGGGGTAACTCTGGTAATCATTTCATATTCATATCTAATTTAATTCTCAGCAATCTGAAAGGTACAAATTATCATTATTTCCCTGTATATTCATCTACAGACCACACATCACCCTCTCCTTCCTTGATGACTTAGCTCGTGTCTCATCATTACTTTCCCTAATATCACACCTTTACAGTTCTTAAACATTCATGTGCTCTTAGATGATTTTTCGAGTAGTAGTTTCATGACCACTTTTTCCAATAGGGTTATCTTTTACTTTTCTTTTGTGCACAAACAAAATAACTTTCAAACTAATAATTGTAATCTTTCCATAATCTCATTCTCAGGGAGTCCATTCTCAAACCACTGCCTTCTATCTTTCTAGCTCCTCCCCCCACCTAGTAATCTGATTCCTATCATTTTTCACCCCCCACTGGGACCTATGATGTATTGCTGACACCACCTGTTCACTCATGTCTTCTTTTCTTCTGGAAATAAAGTAGATTCCATGTTCATCACAGTAATCACTTAAGTTTATTCTCAACTCCCTTTGTCCATCTTTCCAGCTTAATAGTACATGCCTGGCATGACCCCAGACCAGGTTCAATCTATCACTTTGCCTATTTTACACTAAGTTCTAGCTGAACATGACTGGAAAAAATATATACAACTAAGCTGATTTTTTTCCTATTTGAATTCATAGCCACTAATTTCAAGTGAGCCTTGGTGGTAGCCAGTAATTCTATCTTATTCCCCTGGTCCACTGAGCCTCTCCCTCTCCAGAAAACATTCTCTCTCTTCTTACTACAAAACTGCAACACCTCTTCCCAACATCTTCATAATCAATTTATGATCTTGTTTTCTAACTCACTGAGCAAATAATAGCAGAACAAAATTTTCATAGGTTCTCCCCCACTGTGTCTCTGCCTTCTGTTTGTCATGATAAACTGCTTATGTTCCTATTCAAGGCCAGATACTTAACGTATGCATTTAATCTCATTCCTTGTTGCCTACCCAAAGATATTGCTCCAGTGGATATCCTGCTCCTATGTCATTAATAGTTCAGTCTACTATATCATTTCTATCAGCATATAAGTATACTCTTTTTTCCCCTTTAAAGTGAAAACTCTCTTTCCCCACACTGCCTTCCATTTACTATACCATTTCTATCCACCTCCTTAGCAAAACTCTTTGAAAGAGCTACTTACATTCAGATCAAACATTGCCCCTAACACTTCACCAAAACTGTTCATCGAAGTCACAGGGTCCTCTGTGTTTCTAAACCTAATTATAAATTCTCTTTCTTCCACCTATTTGACCATCAGTAGCTTTTTGAGACAGTTGATCACAATTCACTGAGTGCTTCCCCTATTTGTGTATTTTTTGTTTGTTGTTTTTACTTTGCTGCCAGAAGAAAAAAAAAATGTACTCTTCTGGCTTACCTCTGTCAAAAATTCAGAAAAACAGAAGTGAAGCCAATGAGTCACTGAAGTAGTAATTAGTAAAAGTTTACTGTATATACATCAAAAGGACAGTTTGTAAACTGGAAGCTCTAAGACCAAATGACATGAGGCTTGGGGGTAAATTGTTATAAAGCAGCTTCTATAGTGAGAACACAGAGACTATTCTCTTCACAGTGATTGGTTACAACGTTAGAATTTTCAGCGGTTTCCTCATATTAAACTTGGAAACAGCTCAAGATTTGCTTATCATTTCCAGAGGCATAAGCAAGAAAAGACCCAGGTCAAGTTAACCTTGCTAAGTAAGCTAAATTAAGCTTTGCTTATATGACTAAACTGGATTTGCCTGCTCGGAATTTTTAAGGTTGGCCTCGGTTTTTTTTTTTGTTGTTGTTTTTTTGTTTTTTTTTGTGTGTGTGTGTGTGTGTGTGTGTGTTTTGTTTTTTTTGTTTTGTTTTGTTTTGTTTTTAATTGTAACACCTCTTACAGGGTTTGCTGCCTCTTCTCTGTGTTTTTTGCTCATTCTTCCTCATCTCTCCAGTCATTAGAAGCTGAAGTGCATAGGACTCAGTTTCAAACTGTTTCTGTTCTCTATCTCCAGCCTAGAGGCTTTAAATGTTCTTTTTAGTGGAAAATGTTTATTGTTAGCTTAAAACCCCTCCATAAACTTCATCCACACAGATAGAAAGAACTACCTATTTGACATCTCCATTTGAATAGACATCTAAAAGCTAATTTGACCTTGCCTGAACTTTTGCAATCCTCCAAGCACAAAGTGAGTGCTAACACCCACTCTTCCTTATAACCCCTGAAGTGAGACTCCGTTGAGTCAAGGTTGTCTCCTTTCTTTTCCCTCACCCAACATCCATCAGACATTTTTTTTATTCTACTCTAAGCCATATTCAGAATAAACCATGTTTCCACCTTCACCGGATCCATGCCACTATCATCTATTATTCAGATCGTTGTATCAACCTCTTAACTAGTCCCTCTTCCTACCCTTCTTTCCTACACTGTATTTTCAATACAGCAATCAGAACCACCTTTATCTTTATTCAGGTCACTCACTCTTCTGATCAAGACCCTCCTCCAATGATTCTCTATTTCACCAGGAGTGAAAGTCAAAGTCCTCACCGATGGGCTAAAAATGACATCACTGTCTGCTGCTCTTCTCACTCCCTGAATAGGTCCTCACTCCTTCCCTTGCTCAGTCTTTTCCAACATTTTCACCTCTTTGTTATTCCTAGAACATACCAGTTCCTCTGAATTTGCTATTTCTTCTTTCTTGAATTATCTTCACCCCAGATATCCTCATGGCTCACTTCTTCACCCCCTATAAGGTTTGCTCAAGTATCATTTTTCAGTGAGGCCTTCTCTGACCATCCTATTTAAGATTTTCCCATCACTGCCTAGACCCCCTTCACTCCTATGTCCCATGTCTGTTCTCTGTGCACTTACCACTAAATGATATACTATATGTTTTATTTAGTAACTTTCTTTTTTACCTATTTGTTTTCTTTGTTCCTCTACTTCCACTAGAATAAAAGGATTTTTTTTTCCAGTTCCTAGAATACCTGAAACATAGTCTATACTCAACAAGTATTTTTTTCATGGCTAAACTGAGTTTTCATTTTAAAGATGAGGCTTTAAAATGTACAAGTCCAGAACCATTTAGCAAGTAAGCTGTGCTGCTAGGAATGGACCCTGCCAGTCTGTCTCCTGTAGCTTGACAAGCACTCTTCTCTGAGGCCTGTTTACCAGATACTAGAGTAAGAGCTGGAGTGGCAATGACTAACCATACTTTGTGTACTCATTAATGGTGAGCCTGAAATAATTACAGAGGAGAGAAGCAGCATTATCAGTAAAATTTAGTCAATAAAAAAAAAAGTGGAAACAACTAGGAAAGGGTTTTAGACCAGTCTTATGAATTCAGAAGCTGAATCTTAATGGATGAGTAGGCATTAGCCAGATAAAGAAAAGAGGAGATATATTAGGTGATAAGAATAACACATTGCAAAGACATGGAGGTATTTAATTGCGTGTTATATTTAGTTCCCTACTACTGGGAAAAAAATTAAAATTACATATGATTTGATAGAAGATAAGACTGAGGCAGGAAGCAGATGGTGGAGAGCTAGGGCCATGCTAACTATCTGATAATGAGTCATTCAGGAGTTTAGCAGGGGAGTTCCTCATTACACTTGTGTTTTTAGATTGCCTGCCTTGTTGGGCAGTATGAAGAGGAAGACCAGTAAATAGACTATTGTAGTAGTCCAGCTAGACAAAAGCCTTGACTAAAATAACATTGTTAGTGATGCTGCTGAAAAAGCAGAACAAAGAAACTTTTGGAGAAAAAGTCAGTGGTTCTTGGTACCTAATTAATTAAAACTAGGAGTGAGGGCAGGAAAATGTTGAGGATGATTACAAGCTTCTTGACTTCAGCAACCACAGCGGTGGTGTTGGACTGTCACTGGATGAAAGGGAAACATGTCTAGTGGGATGACTTACTGGTTCATTGTTTGGCACACTGACTTTGAGATGCCTCAGAGAAATGCATGTGGTGAAAGGAGTCTAATGGTCTAGAGCTGTGGTTGGCAAAATGCAGCTCACAAGCCATATGTGTCTCTTTGGCCCCTTGAGTGTGGCTCTTCCACAAAATCCAAAGGCCTGGATGAGTCTATTTTGAAGAAGTAGCATGAGAAGAAGTTTAAGTTTAAAAAAAAGTGGCTCTCAAAATAAATTTCAATCGTTATACTGTTGATATTTGGCTCTGTTGACTAATGAGTTTGTCGACCACTAGTCTAGAGAGATGCTATAGTGGAGATGTAGGCATGTAGATCATCTACATAAAAGTTAAAAATCAAACCCTTAGGATGGATCAGAATGCCAAGGCAAGAACAAGAGACAGGAGGTTGTGCGTCGAGAACGCTGGGCAATACCATGTAGGAATGCTTGCAGGAGGGAGGCACCAATGAAGAAAAACCTACCAGGGCCAGCAAGAATCAAAAGGCAAAGAGGTGGAAAACAATTAGTAGGATTTAATGCAAATGACAGAAATAGAAGATTTTTAAAAGGGCTGAAAATTTCTTCCAAAGAGGTCAGTTTTTAAAGTAATGGTGGGAATAGATGCCTTATTGAAGAATGGATGAAAGATGACACATTAGAATAATTTTCAAAAAAAATGGACAAAAAGAGAAGATAAGGTAAGCAATATCAAGATGTCAGTGCAATATCTTTGTTTTTCAAATGAGATGAGAAGATGTGCTCTGGGCTGATATTTAACCTGCACATACCAACATTATCCACTAGTTTGTTTATGGCTGGTACCAGCTCTTATTGGCAGGTGTGTCTATTCTGATTAGTCAGAATTCAGAGTCGTTAGGCAGTGTAGAGTCATCACCAAATAATTTTTATAATCTCCTCAGTGTGATTATAGGCTAAGGGGAAAGATAGTAGAACAGGAATGTTTGAAGACATGGTCAGTAAATTGGCAGAAAGATCTAATTTGGCCTACTGCCTCTTTGCCTCTTTGTTATGGCCCTCAAATGCAGAATGGTTTTATGACTTAAATAACTGCGGGGGGAAAAGCTAAAATAGGAAGAACATTTCATGACACATAACAATTTTATGAAATTCAAATTTCAGGGTCCATATATAAAGTTTTATTGGAACAGACACATCTTTTTGTTGACATGTTGTCAACAGTTGCTTTCACATTACAACAAGAAAGTTGAGTAGCTGTGACAGCTACCATGTGTCTTGCAAAAGTCCACAATATTTAGTAGCTGGTCCTATTACAGAAGAAGCTTGTTGACCACTGATTTATAGTACAGTTTCTGAGAAAAGAGGAGAAGACGGGGTCAAGGGCACATGCAGTCATTGGCCTCCAACAGCAACAACAAAAAGGAGACTTCATCTTATACTGTAAAACCGGAGGAAAGGGTGATGGGACTGCGCAAATATAAACAGCTTTGTAGGTGCAGGAGGAGAAAGAGCAGGGAGCTTGGCCCTCACCGCATGCACTCCACACTCTAAGTCAGCTGTGTTGGCTGCCACCGATCATGACATTCTGGAGGACAAAAACTGTGTCGTATTCATCTCCATCTCCCCCACAGCTTTCAGCACTACGCCTTTCTCTCAGCCTCTGTCACTAAATATTTAATTGAATCCCAGGTGAAACTCTATTATAAGCACATTCCTAGAAACCTCTGCCCTTAGGGCCTTGCATTTAATTCTCTGACTACCTGGGCCCACATTTATTAAAGTTTGATGTTATGTTTAGAGGTGTAACTGAAATGGAAACAAGCTTCTTATTTAGTTAATTTTCGGTTCACTAAATGGAGTCACCGTAGTCAGAGTTAATATTCTTATTAAAATCTACCTGTTTTCCTCTTTTGTTTCAGCCTGAATAACTCTGTAAGTCACAAAGGGGTTTTGACTATACAAATAAAAGGTATTGATATTGATTTTTTTTTAAAGCTACCAACAGTGTAAATAAAAAATAAGAACAAAGAAAGTTGGAAATTTAGCAAAGAAAAATGACTATAGAGTAGCATATATAGCAACTATTATTTTATTTTGCTAGCATGGTGAGTTTTAAGTGTGTGAATTTGACACGCTTGGATATATAAACATCACTCTTTAACGGCCTTTGTCACAATTTCTACTGTCTATATTTGCTCATAAAAACATATTGCCAGCCTGGACCTGAAAAATATTAAATTTGTAATTTCTAATGAATTACCTGAAAGCATAAGAATAGTCCAGATGATCAACTTTAGGTCTACTTTAGCATGGCTTAAATATACGTATGCTCAGGTATGAATATTTACAGAATTATACATATGTTCACCCAGATTACTCAAATCACAAGATATTTCTTGTTTACTTAAAAAATAATATCATGGCAGTGATAGCCATATTGCAATACATAAATATATCAAATCTACTGTACACCTTAAAGTTACACAATATTATATGTCAATTGTATCTAAATAAGCCCTGATTTTTTAAAAAGTAACAGCATGTATGTGAAAGTGTCAGTATCTTACCTATTAATCTATTGTGAATGCAAAATTTAATTTTGCAAGTGCTCAATGATCTAATGTGCTTTAGTCCCCCCAATAAATCTTTGCATCTCAAAGGGGATTGTACTTGTGATGACCTATGATGATATTCATCTTGGCATGATCATCCTTATCATTAGTCTTCTAGTATGGCATAGATTGCTGAAAGGAATACTCCAAAGTGACTGATGATAGTGTTATAGTGCCCAATGACAGAGAATATGTCTGTACAAGCAACATAACAGTAACTAGGCAATCTTGAATCTATGGCCTAGTCTAACTCAGCTATACTATAGCACAAACTTACAGTAAAGTGATGTGTCAGAAGCTGTTGAGAGAGAAAAAAGAAAATGTGCAAAGAAAAAAAAACAAAATATTTTGTCATATGGGAATATGGGAGTTTTAGGTCCTTCTTTCTGGTTGCATTTTTCAACAGACACAGAATTTTGGTTCTTTGCCATTTTCTTTAATAAAGCATTCTGGTATCAGAAAGAGGCAAAAAAAAAAAAAAAAAAAGCAGTGCTTGGTGAGAAGGTGAGAAAGACAGCAGTAAAAATAGTCTGCCAACATTGATCTCTACTGATGAAGGTTCCTTTAAGGTTCCTTGTTCTAAATGGTATTAAACTTCTCATAGATAAAAGGGAAACAGGATATGGTTGACAATTAAATATGCTTTCTACTAAGTATCTTATTTTAGCCTTTCTAACTGAAAAACATTGAAATGCATTTGATCAAGATAACCGTTGGAAAGCTGACTTTTTTTTTTTTTTTTAATGAACAAAACAAAATTTATTAGCAAACTATTCCTTGGAAGGTGTCCCAGAGTCACCCACCAGTAAAGAGAAAGGATGTGTAATGGAAGCAATAATTGTTCTAATGAAAGAAATCAGGTTCTATTCTCACCATCTGTCTTTAATACATTAGAATTTGAAAATGTAAATTAATAGATCTATAAGAACAAATACAAAAAAATACTAAATTTTTATTTAAGTCATCTTAGTCTCATATTGCTCTCATATTATTTAATTACTGTGTAGGTAATACTTTTTAAAAACTGACAGCCAATTTTTTACTCATCCTTAATCCAAGGACAAAAGGTTACAGTTAGGTTCTACTACTTCTCCTAGGAAGCTCACAAAGCCTTTTATTGTTCCACCTGGAAATTTTCCTCTTGTTAAATGGTGGAATTAATAGACTCCAGAAAATATTTTTTAAATTGGAATATAAATTTTAAATAACATAGATATACTACTTTGCTCAGTGACGTAGAGTCTTTTTGGAAATGACTCATGGTGCTCATTTGCGTAGTAAGAGAATTGGATAGTTAAAATCCCTTGTTAGCACTCACCTTGGTCACCATGAGCACCATGAGTCATTACAAATTACAAATTTTTATAATTGTTCATGACCAATCCTTACCTGTCCATCTCTTTTCTAGAATCCTTTCTACCATGTTACTCAACATAGCCAATCCAAGCTTTACACTATCTTTTCGTTTTTCCCTTAAGGCATGTAGTTCTCACTGAGTGACTCTGTCTATGCCCACAGCCTTCTCTTTCCTCTGACATTGTCCAGACAAACCACCGGGAGCCTGACTGCCATATTGCATCATTAGCTACCAAATTGAGCTTGCTTGAGCTATTCAAGTCACTCTGTTTTTGACAAGAAAAAAAAAATGCAACACAGTACTCAGGTATAAAGTACTATTTAAAAGCAGAGCTCAGAATATCTATATGTATAATTTTGTTGACTACTTGATCAGATATGAAATGCAGGTCCATACGTTGAACTTTTCTCCTTTATGTATTTGGTTGTCATATTTATTCCATCAGTCATCTGTCTATAATATCTAAACTGTTTATTTCACTAATTTTCATGATGTGATTTGGCCCACTGAAACTTAAACAATTAAGAGATTTAAATTGCTACTTTTTATATTTAGTTATAGCTGTCCATTTAACATTCCTTTAAACACTATTTACCTAATATATAAAAGGACAAACTTTAATTCCTTATATTAGTTACTAAGAACTACTACTTGTCAAATACATTTCTTCACTAAAGTTATAAAAAGCCAAAATACTTAAGTGAAAAGAACATTAGTTTAAACTAAGAAAGAGGCCATGTAAAATATTTATGCCTTTAGTAAAATGGGATAAAGTTATAAGTGGTCCTTCTAGCGTGGTTATTTAAGGATGAGAGAAAAGGTTTCAAACATCTCAGGAGAAAGTACAAGTCCATCAAAAGGTTGAATACATTCAAGTTAGGCCACACAAACCCCCTTTAAAAGGTCCTATGAAATAGGACTCATAAAGTGAGAATGTTTGAGATCCTTTTCCTTTTTTCCCCAATAGTAATTACTTACTTTTCCAATTCAGTAATGATTCTTCTGATTGTCCTTTGTTCTTGATATTCTCTAAAATGTCATTTTAATTTTGGCAATATATTCACTAAGTTCAAAAATGAACTGTTCATTTGGGTTTTTTCTTCTCTGCAAATATTATAAAATCACATTTAATCTCTCTTGTGTAAATTTAATGCCAATGTTTATAAAATTACTTCAATAAAGGCCACATTACAATCTCTTTTGTCCTAGGAAATTCTCTACAACTACACTGAAATATTACTATTTTCTACAACAGCTTATGTCCTTTGCTAAAATGGAAAGAATAGACAAATGTGATGGACAAAAACTTAGAAAAGAATTTCTACTTTGTAAACCCCTTTTCTTTCAGGTCCATCTGTTATAGGTTTATCTGTATGTGGGGAGTGGGAGAAAGAGATTCACATTATCAATCAATGTCTCAATAAGCATGTCTTATGCTAATGACTGTTAAAGTCCAGTGAAATTAATGCTGACTGAATATAATTAAAAAGCTCTTCTATGTGTAATAATAACACATGGACATTTTAGTCTATCTTTACCCAGCTTTGTTTAACACATGCCATTAATTGACAGGAAGCTTCTGTTGATAGAGTATTTGTATAATAGAATGGCTTGCTTATTAGCAGATGTGCTGATCCAAAGTGTGAAAATGCTTGTGAAGGCCTATTAAGTGAAGCCTGAGCACAATTCCCCTGGATGTGCAAGTGTCTTTTCTCTAAAAGAAATCTACCTGTGACTTCACAGGGCCTGTTGGATCATTAAATACTACATGCAAAATCACAGGGACTGCGCTTGAACGTGAAACAGTTGAAGCACATCTTTTCTGTATTTGAAAGAAAAGAAGGAAGGGGGGGGGGAAAAGTGTTGTCAAAGATGGTAGTAGTGATGATGATTGGTGCTTGAGAAAAAGGCCCAAGAAGTTTTATAAGTTGGAGGAATTTTTAACAAGACTGAAAATGTGTTACTCGTTGTGGAACAGAGAAAATTTCAAGATAGCCTGTCTGGTCCAATTCTCATAACTCCGTTGTGAGGGGTGGGTGGAGGAAGTGTAAGCAGTGCCTCTAGCTTTTCATCTGTTTGTTATTTAGACAAGCTCAAAGAGCACAAACTGGAAGGAGTGTTGAACAATCACCCTGTCCTCTGAAGAGCAATCTGCATGTTACCAGCATTATCGAACATTCCAGAGACACTATTGAAGGCATGTGTCACTTTATGCCTATATTCTAAAAACACTTCCTCAGGAACTTGTTCAACAACACTGAGCATTTTTCATGTAAAAGGCTTGTGGTAGCCGTTAAGGATATAAATATGAATAAGGTAGAGGCTTTATGTGTGTGATCTCAGCTTACTGGTATCTTTGTAGAAATGCAAACACCTTAGTAGAGTTTGATATATAATGAATTGTAGAGTAATAAACAAACAAAACAAAAAAAGATGCAAGAGAGAGAAAGGAATGACCTTTTCCTGCCCATGTGTAAAGGATATGAAGATAGGCTTTGAATGGGGGATAGGGATTTTGAGCTGAGACTTAAATAGGAAGCAAGAGTTTATTTGATGAAGGGAAGAAGTGAGTGTAAGAAATCCAAAAACCATCTTACAGTTAATACTGTATTATGGATAGAAAATGGGCTTCTTTTCTAGTCTCTCCTATTTCTAGTCAAGGATTTATTGGTCAATACATATTAAAAGTTGCCTTCAACTTGTTGCCTAAGAAAAGCTCTCCAGCTATGTTGTGTTTGGTTCCAGTATACAATTAATAACTTGAACAAAACTCACTATAGTGTGTTTAGTTTAGGTTCAGAAGTCTTCCACATCCTGTCTCTCTGGAATAGCAAGAAAGCAAGAGTTCAGTAGCTGGGCACATGCATAGCAGGCACCCTCTAGCAAAGGAAGACTTAGTAAGAAGCCACTGATATTTTCCCAATTAGATGCTTTCACCTCAGGGTTTGCTGCTGTTAAATTTCAGCTGGGACTACATCATGCCTGGCTCCTGGGTTGTTATTTTTTGTCTTTTTTTTTAATTCTCAAGCTCTTCCCCCAATTTTAACATGTATTACATTCCTCTAGTGTTCTCACAATTTTTTTTCTTTTTATAAAAATACAATCTCTGTCCTCCAGGCAAGCAAAATAATTAATGATAATGTAGGGGTTAGTAGCTGGGTCAGAGTAGTGTTGCTTACTGACACCTTATTGTGCCACATTCAATCACCCCTTTTGGTCCACTGCCACTTAGAGAGAGAATGAATATATGGAATCTACTTTTGGCACCTCAAAAGCGAATTAGAAGAACATCATAGTGTGTGGTTGCTTTAAAAATCAAAAGCAAATGTGTCTTTAGGGGACCTGACATCAAACAATAAATCCAGCTGAAGGGCAGAGTTTAACTTAGGTGATTTCTAAACACTTGAACTTAACAGCAGTTGAAATTATTTAAATGGTATTCTTTTTTTAACTGCTTTTCTTATTATTAAATTTATTTTAGCATAATACATTTCAATGTAATAACAATTCTAATATTTTTAAATGTTATATTGTACTAGAGACCTGGTGCACAGATTCATGCACCTGGGGGATCCCTTGACCTGACATGCACCCTCACAATCCAGAACCCCTTCAGTGGATGTCAGAGAGCTGGTTTTGACCCAATCCCTGCAGGCCAGGCTGAGGGACACCACTGGTGCATGAATCTGTGCACTGCTCCTCTAGTATGCATATAAGATCTTTGGTTAATCTCTCCCCACCCTATCCCCTTATTCCCTTTCCCTCTAAGATTCATCAATCTTTTCCATGTTTCCATGCCTGTGTGAGTGTCTGTACCCTAGTGGTCATTGCATGTCATAGCTACCAGATAGTTGGATGGTCAGCTGGTCAGATGGTCACTTAGGCATATATATATATATATATATATATATATATATGAAACAGACCACTATTACTTAATGTCTAAGAGATGACTATCTTTATAATTTTGATTCCATATTTCCTATTGTTTTATACATATATATATTTAAAATATTGAGATTGCAGTGTATATGTTGCTTTATACTCATACATGTCCCTTATTTCCTTTGGTTCCTCTCCAATCTTCTTCTGTACATATTAATTGTAATTATATTGTTTATATTTTTGGTGAAGTTTCTCACAAATCTTGTGAACATTTTTATTGTTTTAATATACTTGTAATGATTCTGATTGTAATGGCTGCCTGATAGTCCACCACACTGATAAATACATTAAATATATTTGGATAATTTTAAGTTTTAATCATTTTAAGTGTGGTTCTTGAAATGCCTTTTTGTTTAAAAGCCTCATTCTTTTTGTAGTTCATTAAACCATAAATTTATTGCTGCTACCTAATTCTACAATAGCCATAGAATATAGTAAATTAGAGTAATGAGAAAATAAAGTGATATAGCTATGCTTTCCTAGGTAAAAAAAAAAAAATTATATATTATATAAATAAACTGTAACAAGCACATGCAGACAATGTTAAAGTCACTTCACTGTGAATGGCTGGGAAACAGTAGTAATATAAGGTCCAGTTTTTCTCTCAGCCATCGTGACTGCACATTCCATGAATAACTATCAGTATGTAAAGAGGCAAAGATCCAAAGCATGCTATAGCCTCCAAAGAGTAGAAATTGCTGTAGTATTCACAATTGTCAGCTAAAGTTATCAAGGATCATAATATTCAGATAAAATGTGTTTACACTTCTCTCTATTCTTAATCCCATATGGTTTGCTATTCACATAAGAAATTCTTAGAATATTTAGATTGAGTTTATTGAGACTGTGATAAAAACTAGTTTTTACTAGTTGATTTACAAGACTAAAGGTTTTCTTCAATGGAATGTTGATATTCTAAACTAAAGCAGGTGTAACCACCTGACCACCTGAATTAAATAGTGCCACATTCTTATGTGAAGGGACACATATGTACTATAATCATATGTGTACATAATGATCGTATCAGTATAATAACGATGTATAATTTCCTTCCGTCTGTAGGTAGGTAAAAATTAGAATCCAACATGCTTGTATCATGGTTTCATATAATAGTGCTCTTTGATAAAAATAGATATGAATAATGAATACTAAATAGGAAGCTGACTACATGAACAAGAAAAAAATGCATGCCTCATTTCAAAGAAGCCAGTAAGAAATCAAATTTATTTCTTGTATTTCTTCATGTTATATGATTCAGATAAAGCATGGAGGTGGGTTTTGTGAACTGGATCATGATTTTAGTATGCATAGAACACTTTCATGTTATTTTCAGATCTGAGTATCACAATTAAGTTCAATTGATAGTATTCCTGATTTGAAGCTTTATTGTGAAAAAAGTGGTCACTCTTGGTTCTTTCTTAACCTTTAATCAGGTCACTGAGAGAAATTCTGTACTCCTAAAAGTTAGCTTTGATGAAGGGAATTGTGTATCTGCATAGCAGATGAGCTTCTCTATCGGGCATTGAACACTCAGACCCCAAGATGGCATCTTTGTATCCTTAGAATCTTACGCTCTGACCTGGTGCATGGTAGGCATTCAGTATTTACCATTGAATGGTTCCATATCTAAGCTTCTTCTTGTATTTCTAACTTTGGTTAATAGTATCATCCATACTGCCAAAACCGGTTTGGCTCAGTGGTAGAGCGTCGGTCTGCGGACTGAAAGGTCCCGGGTTCGATTCCAGTCAAGGGCATGTACGTTGGCTGCGGGCACATTCCCGGTGGGGGATGTGCAGGAGGCAGCTGGTCAATGTTTCTCTTTCATTGACATTTCTGGCTCTCTATCTCTCTCCCTTCCTCTCTGTAAAAAATCAATAAAATATATATATATTTTTTTTAAAAATAGTATCATCCATGCTGTCTCCCAAATTAAAAATCTTAGAGTCAGGGTCTTCCCTCATTCTCAGGCTAAGTACTTGTTGATTCACTTCCTCAATATCTTCCTTCTCCACCCCCAGGGCTGCCGCTATCTTCATTTAGATATTTATAACTTTTTTTCTGGGATATTTCAACAGTTTTCTTTGGTCTCCCTTCTTGGTCTTCCCTCCAACTCATTCTCCAGTGTTACCTAATAAAACACAGTTGTAATCAAATCACTTAAACAACTACAATGAGTATAAACTGACTTATACAAATGCATAATTTCATTAACATTAAATAACTTTACCATTGTCACAGTGAAATTTTTCATTTCTTACACACATACATTAGTCAAGACTCACAATCTGAATACTAGTATATGCCAATCCTTCTGCTAGAATACTTTTCTCCTTTCCAAAACAATGCCTATTCATCCCTTATGATTTATTTCCCACATCACCTCTTCTGTGTGGTCCACCATGACTGCTTTAGGTAATATGCAGCCAGTAGAGCCACCCTGCATTAAAGCTATAGTACCTAAGTTTGGATATTGACTCTGTTGTTGACAAATCACTTAACTAGTTTGTCCCTCAGTTGTCTTATCTATAAAATGGAGATGTTGAAAGTAGCTACCTCATATGCTTGTTGCTATGGTTATATGAGTTAATTAATACATGTAAAACACTTCAGTCTTACTAAGTGTTTGAAAACTATTTTCTATTTTTATATAACACTAGAGGCCTGGTGCATGAAATTGGTACATTGGGTAGGGAGGGCGGTGTCCCTCAGTCATGCCTGTACCCTCTTGCAGTTCAGGAGTTCTTGGGGGATGTCTGACTGATGGCTTAGGCCTGCTCCAGCCATGGAGATGGGTGAGGCTCCCACCACCACAACTGTGCTCACCAGCTATGAGCCTGGCTTCTGGCTGAGTGGTATGCCCCCTGTGGGAATGTATTGACCACCAGGGGGTAGCTCCTGCACTGAGCATCTGCCCCCTGGTGGTCAGTGCACATCATAGTGATGAGTTGTTCTGTAATTCAGTTGATTTGCATAATAGCCTTTTATTATATAGGATTATTCACTCCTGTCTTTATGTTCTTGTATATTGTTATCTCAATCTGTTGTGTTGAGATAAGAATATATCTTCTTACATTTGTTTCTCCTTCTTGGTGGGGAGCACTTAGCTTGCAAACTGACTTATTAATCTTTTTAACCTGTAAGAATACTGAGCCAGTTCTGAACCCATAGTACTCACTTAAAAATGAATAAATGCATGAGTGAATGAATGAATAAACTTAAGCTGTTTCTGTATGTTTCTGTTATACAAATCAAAGTAGATTAAATATATTAGCCAAGTATTTGTAGACTGTTGCTGGTGAAATAAAACATAGGAAGCTTTTTTTTTTATGCTTTGTGTCTCATAGGCCTTTTAGTTATGGTGCAGTATTCTCATTCACATGGAAAAGCCACTGGTCCTATTAAATTACATTATTATTATTATTATTATTATTATTATTATTGCCTGCTCAGTTCATGTTTTTTGCATATGCTATTTGACTCCATATTTTTTGTTCTGGGTTAGAAATCTAATTTGGATAAAAAGAAATCATTATAAATCAACTTTCATGGTCACTAAAAAATAATGTACTCTTTGTGTTCTCAGAGGGGAGGCCTGCTTCATTTACTCTTTTCTCTTGATTGATGCTGTTTTCTAATGCCTTTATGGTGATAAAGAGGATGAAGGGTGGAGGGAAAATCTGGGTACTTTCCTTTCTGGGTCACTTTGAATAAAGATTTTTTTACAGCCATGTGCAGATTATGTATGTACATATTGTGTTTACATTATCTGTGTGTCTGTGTGTGTGTGTGTGTGTGTGTGTGTGTGTGTATTTTAATCTTTGTAGAGCTAGGAGATGATTGCCTTTCCCTTACATTTTTCCTACTGAAATAAGATAACAGAAAGAAATAGAAATATTCTCCTCTATTTACTTTATTTAAGGAAGGTCCTGTTTTTTAGTCTTTCACAGCCTTTCAACACAACAATATTTGACATCAATAATTTTTCACAATATTTAAAAGTTGACAATACGAATCAAAATACCTGTGAACTTACTAAAACTGTCTAATAAAACTAGTTTAATGCTCTCTTCTTGTCATATATAATTGGTAAATGAATCACAGAACCATTAACTTTTAAGGTTATAACTGAGATCACAGACCTGTTTATTCAACCATATTTAAATTCTTTCTTTCTTTGTGACAGATTCCTTTCTCCTCAATCCTCAGTCACTGCCTTTAACTCAGTCCCTCCTCTTTCTTCCCCTCTCCTCTTCATCAGACTCTCTGCTGCTGCCTCAGGGCTCCACCCATCTTGTCACTCCTTAGCTGTCATAGTTGTCTTTAAGCATCACTTTGACCATTCCTCTTTTCTTATCCTTTGGTGACTTCCTAATGTCTTATATGTTGCAACACTCTCCTCATCTCAGGCTTCAGAGCACTTCAAGGATAACCACACATCTTTTTTTTCTCCTTCACCAACCCAATGTATGTCTAAATCTGCTGTCAATTTCCTCAAAGTTTCTCTCGTTAGAAAAGCTCTTGCCCTTGATTCTGAGCTTTTCCCAAAGTATCATTTTGCAATTGGGAATTCCCTTTTCTCCCAGCTAATTATGCAAACTCTTACCTATTCATTCAGAGACTCCATTGCTGCAATAGTTTTCTCGGATAATCCTTCTCTACTAAATTATTTTGCATCTCTTTTTCAACCTCTGAAGTTGTATTTTCTTTTAATGGACTCATTAAATAATATCCAGTGATTTCACTGAGTCTGCACATGTCTGTCCTTTCATGTACTTTTAGATTTATTGTGTTGTCTCTGTCGTACACATGTAAATATTTTTCAGATATCAATTGCTCAGTAACTACCACAACAACTAGTGTCTTAAGACAGCATCTGTTTTACTGTCATAAGTTCTATAGGACAAGAACTTGAGAAAAGCTCAGCTAAGTGATTCTTCTTCCCACAGGGACAGCTAGGATTACCTCATGGTGTCCATCTGGTGGGTGGGTAGGTTTGGAGGGTCCAAGATGGCTTTATCAACATGATAGGTATCAGGAATGGCTATAACACTGGGCCCAGTTGGGACTGTTGACTGGAATGCCTATCTGTGCCTTCACCATGATAGTTTTATGGTGGATAATTCTCTGATGTGGCAGCTCAAGGCTTCTGGAGAGAGCATTACAAGAGGCTCAATTAGGAGCTACAAAGTTTCTTAGGACCTAGTCTTGGAATTTCTAAAACATCACTTCTACAGCCTCTATGGTTAAGCAAATTATTAAGTCTAGGTTCAAATAAAGGTGAGGGAAATTATATATATATATATTTAAAATTTTGACAAGTGCATATGATTTTTAATTATTATAATAATTTTCTGATTTTGGGACACAATATTGAAAATAAACTATTGATTGTACATAAAATGCATATTAAGTCAATAAAATATTCAAACTTTATAAAACATGTCCCTACTTTTATCACCTTCCCATAACATTCTCAGCAATTTTATTTAGCTAGACTGTAATCTTCTTGGAAACAGTATATATTTCATTTTTATATTCCTAGCAACTGCCTTGGAGCTTGGTACATGGCAACTTCTCCGTAAATATTTATTGAATTGAATTGAATTAGTCCTAGATATTGAGGCTATCATAGCCAACTTACTGACTTCTATGAATGTGTTGTAAGGTAGAATTATACGTAGAGAGAAAATCCAGCCTGATCACGGGTAAATCCAATAGAAGGTACTATACATATGCAATTAATACAGTTCTAGGAAACACAGGTCATGGTATCACTAAATTAAATCTTCTTCATCTCCCTCATGCAATAGAGTGTTCGAGGGATTATCCATCTAGCATATCTATGTCTAAATTACTACATGAGCTAAATAACAAACATTTTCTATTCTGACAAGTTTCTGTTATTTTGCAGAAAATGGGAGCAAACAAAATGATTCTATTATGGATCTCTGTCATTAGAAGAAAAAATAAGCTAATAGAATCAGCAGTAGGAATCAAAATATCTTTTGTTCAATTCACAACTTTTAATATAACAAAGTAAATTAAAACAGCCTTTTAATCTTGGCTGAAATTTGCTCTTTAAACTGTGATCTTGTGTTTCTTAATTTTAAATTTAAAGAACGCTTGGCTGATGAGACTTATATAAGCACAGGCACTGTTGTTCATTGTGTAATGTGAGAATCAAAAATACTGCTGCAATTGTCTTAGAAGGATGGCTATATTTTGTAATTTGTTTTAATCCTGAAGCATTTTCATGAGATTTGTCTTAAATAACTAAGTTTATTTCTTTTCTTTTTTTCCTGTATGTATTAGGGGGAAAAAATCAATTCTTGTTTTCAGAAGTCCTATCTAATTATTGTATTATTATAGTTTGTCTTTGCTATTAGGATAATGCACTTAAAATTATTTTAAACAATCATTAGGATTTGCATAATTTCTTCTCATTTTACTAATGTTACCGGCAATGCTTGGTTAACGCCAATTTAGAGAATTGAAATTAAAAAAATATATTTAGTGCTATATATTTCCATGACATGCTTTCCAAAAACTTTCCTGTTCCAGTTTTGCTGACTTGAAAACTAAGGCATAGGATGCTAGAATAACTCACCAAGGTCATTTAAACAACAGTAGACCTGGGAAGATTATTACTATTTCATGATCATTCTGTCTCTTCCTAGATTTCTCTGGCTCTCTTGTCCACCTTTAAATACCTTATTCAACATTAATGAACTTAATAGGCTCTTACATTTACTACATTAAATTTGTAGTCTATAGTCTTTTCAATGTAGACTCACTATTTTACTGAAAATTTATTTCTTTGCTAGCTATTTCTATATTCTTTGTATTTATAATCTTTTCTTATTGTAAATTATTTATTTCCATGCATTCACACAAACTCCAAATCTACGTGGTTTTTATTTCCAATTTTACACTCCTGGCCCCTCCTTCTCTTCTAGAATTTGAAGTAACTTAGTTTTCTGCTGACTCTTTTCTTCCATTTGGCAACCATTTTATTTCATTGTTTTTGAAGTGATGCAGAAAGAGAAAAATGGCTGCCTTTTGTTTATTTCCTTGTACATTAACATGATGACATCATCAAAGATATTAGCTAGAATGTACATATCTTTAAAAATTCAGAGGTGTGCATTAAGTCAGAAACAGTCTGGTCTGTTTTGTTTCAATGCCCCAAGGTTTTGTAGCTTTAGCGTAGCTTTTGATGCAGAGGGAAAAATGAACATGGGGAATTGGGAACAAATACATTAACATTGTGGCATTTACAACATTTCTAAATATGTTTCAGTGTTAAGAACAGACCACCAAAAAGCATTTGCTTAAGTTATGAAAGATTCTAAATCAATACTCACCCTACAAAAATATTGTAAAGAATGATATTAAATCATTGTATTTAGAGACTGGACTTTTTAGCCATACTTGCCTGTTTTGGCTTAAAATTATTTTAAAAACATTCAATTGTTATAAATATTTCCAAAAATATTTTGTTATTGGAAGACTAATGCAGGTATATAAATGTACTATTTTTGAAATCATTGAATTCTTTATAACCACTATTAAAATGTACTGTGTATCTGGCTATACAGAATATTTGTTTTTTGATCTTCATTTATGGTGCTTCTGACTTTTCTTTCTGTGTTTTTTGTTGCATTTTGCATTATTTGTCATAAGATTTCCATTGGGATTACAAGCAACAAGCTTTCAATTACCAATTCAATTTAGATAATTAAAAATGTAAGAAATATTTTAAAAACTAAATTCCAATAGCTAAATATTTGTTTTTTTCATTTGGAATACCACAATCCATTGTCAAATTTTAAGAAACAATTTTAGGTGTTTACTTTTTAAAATATTTTAGAAAGGTAATCTGATTATACACATATATGTGTTTGTGTGTATCTATATATTAATTCAATATCTACACAGCAGAAAATTCCTGTATATGTTGAGTAGTCAGCTCTGAAACTACTTGTTAACATTGAAATCAGATAAGGTAAACCATATGCTTTACTGAGGTAAGCTGTCTAAAATAAGTTACTGCGATTTTAAGAATTAATATGAACCACATGTTCTTTAGATCTTTAAATTGAAATCTTCATTGTTCTTTTAAGTCAGCTGTTCTAAGGATGTGTCATCTTTTGAGAAGATAAATTAATCATCTGCCTCATTTATATACATCAGTAAGAGAAATTCACCCTCTCATCTACTTTGTCAAAAGTAATTAGAAGATCTCTATTTTTATTCATATATCGTATCTATTAGTGACTGAAATTTCCACAGAGGAGATTTTGAGGGAAACGGCCACTTATCCTTTTAGAAAATAACCTCTGCCAAGGAAAAGAAACACCAGCAATCTAAGGGTTAAAACATACTGTCAAATCATTCAGTGGAGCAAGGCTCTTTAATAACATTTGTACAAAAGTACTTTCAGAAAGCAGAAGGTAGGAAACAGCTTTTTGCTAGTTCCCCTTCCTTAAATAATTATTCAGCCTCTTATTAAAATAAAATCTAGTGAAATCCTTTCCGATGCTGGCTCAAACGTTTTCTATGATGAAAAATAAAATCTTGTGAAGGGATTTCCATAAGTTGTGTTGCATTAATGACTTAGAGCAGCTTCCTAGTCTGTTATTCCTTCCTCCTAGCAGAGCTCAGCTGATAAAAATATCCATAGACACAGTGAAGTCAGAGGCATGCCTGGCTTTCTCAGACAAAACTCCCATGTGATCACATATAGGCAGCCTCAGTGAGGCTGATGCCGTGCAGCCAGCAGTAGGTAATGAGTCTTTGTGCAGAGTGAAGCTCTTGTCGCTGAACAATAAAGCATACGGCACCAGCAATAAAACACAGGGCTGGCGAATGTCAGAAGATTCCGCTGAAGCAGGAAGAAGGGTGCCTTTGGTGAGGCTGACACATCTTATAAAATGATAATCAATTTCTTTGGGATTCTAATGAATAAAGGCTGCAAGGTCTAAGACTACAGCTATTTGAACAGGTCAGTGATTTTCTAAATTACTCCAACACTTCCTCGTGTTTGATTGGATTTAAATTAGAATGGGCTGGTGTGTGTGCTTTGCTTTAAACAAAAACTTTGCAAGATATTTGCAGTGTGGAATATGAAGGATGCACTTGAATTGACCCAATGTGATTAAATTGTTGATATAGTCAGATGTGATAGAGAAATGTTTATGTGATTATAGTAAACTGAAAAGTTATTTATCCTATTTAAAAATTTATGGGTAAGAGGAAAATTCCTCCAATGGTTTCTAATCTTTTATATATGCAGAATCAGATTAAGCAGAATACTATTAATAAATAGCTCAAATAAGAAGCTTCAAATTTATTTTTGCAGTATTAAAAATATTATATTGAAATACTTTACATGTCTTATTAATTGGATGAAATGTCATTCAGAATTCATTAATGTCTTCCAGTATACTGCAAGAGGAAGGTTTGGAATATTTAATTATTTCAATAAAAATAATTTAAATGAAAAATTTGAAATGTTAATAATGCAGAAATAAATTAGAAAAATTTAGTTTATATTCAAATATAGCAATACCTTATATATCTATATTATCCTGTTGTGTGCCTTTTATTTTTCACCTTATATTTCCTTTGATAAATGGCAAATCTTATTGCATAAAACCTTTTATTTCATAGATATTATTCACTCACTAATGGAGAAAACAAATTAGCTTAATTGTAAAAAGAATAGATTAATTATGTAATGATGCATATTTCCATTGGCGCACCATTTAAAAAAGATGTGCCTTCGTGTGTATTTATAAAAATATGTACACACATGTCCTTCTATATCTAGAAAATAATCACTTCTTAGATTTATGAGCGATAGAGAAGTTTGTGTTTTAAACAGAGAGATTGCTATGTGTAGGAAGACAGCGGGGAAAATAACTCCTAACAAATAATAGCACAACACTGAGCATCTTTGCCAAAGACAAACATTACTGCTACATGAATCTTTAGACTGAAATACAGACTTAAACTTTGCTCTGCATTTTTATTGCTGTATTATTTTAATGACAGCCTGGGATCTAAATCCTTTATAATTAATTTTTTGGACACCACTTTGGATGATTGTCTTTAAGACACTAGGGCACATTTCATATTTTATGGAATTATTCTGGTGACACTATGTATTTGCATAATGACTAGAATGAATGTATGCCTGTAAGATGCTGTTTAAAGGCACAACCAAAAGAAATACCTAATGTCTCTTGATTATGCGTGCAATACTATGTATTCCAGTGGGGAGGGGGGCAGTCAGCTATGTTTCAAAAACCAAGGAAGTCAATGAAACGTTTAAATTGGCCTTCCCCATGTATTTCCATGAAGTATTTGACTTGTGTGGGTTTCCTTAGTTACCATAGTTGATGTGACACCTCCTTTTGGTGGGGAGCAGGGAGAAGCAGGACTCTCGGAATCAAAAAACCGCGTGTCCATTAATAGACACGGGGGGCAGTGATGCTGCCAGCCCAGCGAAGCCCGTGCCCACTGCCCCTCGCCCAGCCCAGCCCTCCCTCCGGTGATTCAGGTATTCTGGCAGATCTGCAGCTCCACAGCCCTTACCCAGCATTCCGTGTCAGCCGCTGGAGGGCTGCCCGAGCCTTATGCAAATGAGCCAGCTCGGAGGCTTTGACTGCAGAAGCAGGGGAGGGGGGAGAGGGAGTTCAAAGGTCACGGGGCTGGTGGAGAGCTGGATGAGGCGCCTGGAAAAAAAAAATGCACGGGCTGCTCTGCAGCAGGGCTTTGCGCAGTTAAATGAAGGGTGCTTTATCTCTCAGAGTGAAGATTTTACAGCGTGTGCGCCGTAGTCCTTTAAAGTGCACGCAGGTACGGTGGCAGATTTCCTGATGCGCCTGGTTTTATTTCTGCAGGAGGCACTGGATGAGGACTGGCTATTTTAATTCATTGCGGTGATTAGCGGTGCATTCCCCCTTGAAGGGTTGGTTCCTTTGGCTAGTGTATTTTTTTAAATATCAGTGTTTTCTGGATTTGAAACAGGGGTGTTCTGCTCAGATGGAATCGTTTCATGGGAGGAAATACTGGGTTTGGGCGTTAAATGATGACATTCTGGGGGAAAGTTTTTTGATTGCAGAGAGATACCTTGGTTGAAGCATCTGGATAGATATGAGGACTTAAAACTTTAGAGGATGTTCGCATTTTTAAGCAGTGTGCTTTAAGGAAGAACTGGGTTCTTAGCCTGTCTTTTGTGAGGTATCTGGAATTAAGTAACGGAGTTCTTTTGTTCCTATCCCAGACAGCATCGTGACAGTTTTATAAGTCATATTTTCATTTCATTTTAGGACAGGGTGTCAGTTTTGAGAGTCTTTATTTTACATAAACACCTTATCCGAGAAATAATTTCTTTTTTCGGTGTTGCATCTTTTAAGTGCTTCTCTAATTTCCCAAATTGTTATTTTGAAGCGGGGACTTTTTAGACTATACTATTTGAATTCAACATGTTTAACTTCCTATGACATTTTCTTTTAGTTTGGATAGTAAAGTGATCCCCATAAATGTTACATGCAGGACAAAACTCTTTTTTTTTTTAATGCACTAAATATCCCACTTTTGTAAAATGTGTGATTACATCAGAGTAGCATCTTACCTTTGCCAAACAAATGTGTACTCATTTTATTGTTGCTATTGCTTTTTTATTTCTAAAACACATTTTAAATAAATTTAAAGCATGAATAAAACATGTTTATCCATATCATTAAAATTTTAAAATATATCAATTCAGCAGTTACAATGTTGATGGGAAGTATTGCATGAAGTCAGCATCTGTCTACATCACAGGTTGTATGTGTATGAAAATATTTGGGGAAAATGAAGAGGCAAAATAATGTTTAGTCATGAAAATATTGCTTTATGCTTTTATATTTGCATAAGACATTTTTAAATGAATTTTATGAGGCTTATATACAAAGAGCTAGCACATGTTTAGATAAACTTAATTACTTTCTTTGCACTGAGAAGTGTTAATTTATTATAATGACTAAGACTCAGTAGTTTGGCAACGATATCTTTTATTTTAAATTGGGGGGGGGTGTGTGTGGATGATGGATCAAAACAGGGGGTTGACCAATGAAACAGTGAAGGGCAATTATTTCAACTGTCTATGAAATCACTTTGCTGTAGTCATGTGGGTCCAGATTCTCACCCTTTGTCACTCTATGGGGACATTATGACATTTATCCAGGATCCTGAGATTAATTTAAGAAAAGGAATTCATGTCCTGTGTGGTTTTTAAAAATGCAAAAACTGACAATTTTTTCTAAACTTCTCTTTTGAAACTTTCAGTAATGACTGTAGCTAAAGGGGGTATATTTCAAATAAATTGTTTTTTTTTATTACATTGATTGGAATATACTGTCCTCTATTTCAAAGATCATATCTGTAAATATTTTTCATATATATATATATATATATATATATATATATATATATATATATATATATGTGTGTGTGTGTGTGTGTGTGTGTGTGTGTGTATAATTTATTATGAAGTATATATACTTTATACGTATGTATTACATTATATAGAATATATTTTGTATATACCATCTATGCATGTATACATATATATTTTTTTTCAAACAACCAAATAAAATTCTTCTAAAGGTCAATCATATTTAATTCAACAATTAGAAAAAAACATTTTTTTAAATTTTAATTTTAACTTAGGTCTTGCCCATGGTTTTTATATAATAACCTCTGTGTATGTTCTAGGCAAAGCACAGAAAGGAGGGAAAAACCCAGTTGAAATTCATTTAGATAGTTAACTTTATAAATGCAACCACTACCAGTTAGCACATTCTGAATATGGACATAAAAACAGTGTGGACAAAGAAGGAGGGCCTGCAAAGATTCGGGGAGAAAACACGATCATTAGACACACGTTAAAGAAAGAGCTTTGTGCTTTTGTGAGCCAGGAGAGAGTTTTATATGTCCTGCAGCAAATTTATGGCTTTGACTATTGTGGATAATTTATGTCTCTATGCAAATTCACTCAAAACTGGGAAGTCTTTTTTGCATTTGCTGTAGCCATACTGCCACACAAATCTCAGCAGCATGTACATACTAAGTTCATGGTCTGGATATTTAAATGTATATAAAATGTATTTGTATAAATGCACTTCAAATCAAATTTGGAAGGTAAAGCTGAAAAAACAAATCATTGAAGGATATGCAGTTAGTGTATCAAGAAATGGTGTTATATCAGACTTCAAAGGAATCATTAAGGACTTTTCAAAAATTAATTTCCTGCATTCTGATTACCAGTCTATCTCTTTCATCACTTGAAACTGAAGACCATATTGTAAGCTTGCAAAAGAGTTTAGGGCAAACATGTTGTACCCAGTCTAGCAGGATGGAAGAGAGTCTAAACTCTATAAATAACTGTTGTCATCTTAAACTTGAAAGCGTATGTTTTAAGCTGTACTATCATTATATGTGTCCTTCTCTTGAACTTCTGGTGTCTATGAAATAGAAAGAATGAGTCAATAACATATTAGAAAGAAAATGCTCAAGGTAATTGAGTATTCAAAATAATCACATTTATTTATTTTAACCTGGGATTTCTTTAAAAGCAATCAAACATTGATTGTCTTTTGCATCATTTATTCTGGAATTTAAATAGAATTGTATCAATTTTATTGAAAAATATAAACACAATAAAAGTGTAATTTTTTAAAAAAATTATTTTTACTCCATATTATTAGATACATAGCAATGCTATAATAATACTTTATCTAGAGCAGTTGGAAAATAATCTGTGCTAAATAAACCTATTTAGATAGCTAAAATGTATAATTTTAATGTCCAGGGTTTTTTTGTGTGTGGTTTTTTAAATGTTAATTGCTTCCCTATGATTCTGCTTTTGCTGAACAAAATGGAAATCAGTTTAGGCTTTTCCTCAAGGCATAAGAATCATTATTGCCACCATTACATTGACCCAGTGCAAAAGGTAAAACTGTTCTCTAACACCAAGTAGTGATACTATTATATGCTTTTTGTATATAATTTTATGTTTTATATATGTACCACGTATACACTTTTTATAATTTTACTTTGTTTTCCCATGTTAATATTTACTTTTAATACAGTTAATAATTTCTCCTTATCTGAGAGCAACTAAAAAACTAAGTTTATGCACTTCATTTTACACTAATTCTAAATTGCATAATGAGAAAAGGGAAAGAAATAAACATCCCTCCATTCTTCTATGCACTGAACTCTTGATGCAGACACATAATTAGTATATTGAGCATAGGAACATGGAAGATAAATAAAACGTATATTAGTCCTTATGTTCAGGATTTTAAAGATCGTGTTTGAACAGAAAAATGAGGAATTGCTAACAGGTATACCAAAGAAAACACATAAACCAAAGTTTTATTTGTAGTAATTGGTGTATCATTGGTGTCATATACCTATTCTTAACAATTTTGGGAGTTGTGGTCTATTTTATTATCAGATTCTGGGGCTTTGAGATGCACCACCTCTCACCACCATGCTACCTAGGAAGAATTATTACTTAGACCTGTGGTCAGCAAACAACAGCTCGTGAGCCACATGTGGCTCGTTGGCCCCTTGAGTGTGGCTCTTCCACAAAATATCACAGCCTGGGCGAGTCTATTTTGAAGAAGTGGCATTAGAAGAAGTTTAAGTTTAAAACATGTGGCTCTCAAAAAAAATTTCAATCGTCGTATTGTTGATATTTGGTTCTGTTGACTAATGAGTTTGCCGACCACTGACTTAGACAAACCTTCAGCTCCATGTAAGTTTATGAATCCACATATTAACTTAGAAATGCGTGTATATATGCACGTGTGTATATGCACACACATTCACATACTTTAAATTTCCCCCAAATCACAACTGAGTTATCAATCCCTATTGCTTTGAAAATTTACTAATCCAATTGTGTTAAGATACCAAGGCATCTAATACCATATCCACTAGTTGATGTACTCGTCCATTCTGAAGAACTTTGAAGATCTGAAGGAATGTTGGTTCCATGAATTTAAGTCTCAAAAGATACTCTGTAAGAATGAGAACTAGTGCAAAGTATTGAGGAAAAGCTGCTTATTCTGGACTTCTTTTGCCCAATAGAATTTTACAAATCTGGGTTATACTGTTAAATGTAGGGCAACTCATGAACAACTAAAAATCCAGAAAATTATCGTATAGTGTTTTCTTAATTGGTAAGTGCTTTTATTATGGATTGGGTGAGTTCAATCTATATAATGGAGAATGAAGAGGCTTAATAGGATAGTGGTTAGGAACTCAGGTTCAAGTTCAAATTGTAAACCTGTTGTCATTTCCAAGATATGGTTTGTCTCTGAATAATCCATGTGGCCTTGGACATGGTAATACTTAAATCTATAAGCCTCAATGTTTTCATATGCAAAGTGGGGATAATTGTGTTTATATCAAAGATTATTTTTATGAAAATGAAATGGCATAATGCATGCCTGGCACCTAATAACAGCATTATAAACAATAGCTATTATTTTTCAAACCATAGTAATTGGTCCCCTAGTGTTGATAAGGCAAGTTCAGCTAAAGCTTGGAGTTAGAGAATCTTGATGAAGCAGCTTAGATTTGAATGGATGAGAAAGAGACATGTTTTCCAAAAATAGAAACACAGGAGGAGTTTATTAGGGATTCTACTTAGGTAGTACTGAGTAGCTGATACCTTCTATTCCAATGAAACACATAGAGAAGGCAGTCACCGTATAGTCATCAAGGTTCAAACTATTTGTAGCTTCCTACATGCCTTTAATATTTCCAAGTGGCAGAACAATATCCACAGAATCCTCCCATATGTGGTAAAGTGTACTTTTCTGAGCTCTTACTTTATATCCTTTCTTGCTTTGACATTTTTCATCCTTGTGCTTTTGTTCTACTATTTTTCTATTTCCGTGTTGACTTTGTGTAATTAAGGCATTAGTCATTCATCTCAGCTCTATCTGGAGTTCCTGTCTCATCCATAGACGTTGGACTTTTTGATTATAGAGAGCTCTAGCCTGGCCCAAAAAATGTTGTCTGAGACAATGCTGTTATGGATCATAATAAGTATAATTTTACCTAATAATTAAGTGCTAATTTGTCTGAATCATGAAACAATTGCTATGTCACAGATATATTGCTATTTTTAAATTTCTCTGTATCAGAATGATGCTTAGAAATATTGCATTAATTGATTTGGCCATAAGGATTTTATTTAAAAATATATTTTTAACAAAATTATTTTAATGGGAGCATACTTAAAAGTTTTTTTTAAATTATTAATTTACATTGGGAACAAGTTGGATAAATTGGTGGGGAAGAATGTCATGACTCTGCTTTTGTGAAACTTAATTTGAATGGAGAAACATCTTTAAATAGTGGGTTTCTAACCTTTAAAAGATTATATGAGTTTGCTGTGATTTAGCTCTATGTAAACCCATTTTAATCTTTGCAAACAGAACTGTCATTGAGACTTGAAAATCTAAATATCTAATCTTACACTCTTTATTGTTTTACTAATTGCTGCTTAATGAAATGTCAGGCAACTATGTATTGTCCTCCACCTTAGGTAGTAAAGAGAAATCTATATCTTGCTTAAGGTGTGACTTATTTTAAAGAATATCCAAAATAACTGTTTTCTACTTATTCTAAAATCCCCCTTATTTTCTGCACAGTATTTTTGGCAGCATCTCAGTGCTTAACTGGGAATGGCCCAAAAGCTTGGCCATATTTTATTCTGATGTCCATTTTAGAATATTTTATGAGACAAATGTTTGCAAACGTTCCTTTCCCTCAGACCATTCTGATGATTCTTCCAAAGGAAAAGGATATCATCTCTCTTAAATAACACTTGCTAGTCTAGTTTATTATTTAATCAGAAACTTCATAAAAGACTGAAGTGGAACTTCTTAAGAGCTAAGGCGGGGGGGAGGGGGGGGGAAAGTGTAATCTTCCAGTGCTGCAGCAATAATTCTAAATTCCTCACGTCTGTGTGGTCCTTTTATTCTCTTAATGTGGTAAGTCTTGCCAGTCGTCCAAGGAATTAGGCTAAGTACTGTTCTTTAGTCTTAATAGCAAGCATATAAAATAAATTTTTTATTGGTACTTTTGTTGTTAGAGTGGGAAAAATAGGCTTACAACAGGCACTTGATCAATTTTCAACAGTTTTAAAAGCTTGATTATGTCCTCAGTTGACTTTCTCCACTCTTGCTAATTAGAAGAGCTTCCTTAAAGTTACTTTAGGGAAGGACTGTGGACTCCAGTCCATATGTATTTTATTACACCATGTTGCCAAATACCAACGGTTCTGTCTGTTTTTAATGGATAGTAAGCCCCATGGGAGATAACAGAAAATTTCTTGGGGTTCCCCTAGCCAGAGAGACTCATACAAAACCCTTTTACCATTAGTAAGTAGAGTAGCCATCCATCCCTATATCAGCAGGGCATAAATGAGTTTAGCCTTTGCAATTTGTACACAGTCAAGAGTGGAGGGTTGGGCACTGGAGGCGCCAGGAGGCCACTGCTTTTATCATTGCTCCAAGTACTTGGGACTGCATTACATCATAACCTACTCTCACTACTTAGGCCCTGCCCCTTATTTTGATAAGTGGATAAGGAAAAGAGGTATTCCTCTTACTTAAAATTAGGCTACTTGTTAGGAGCTGATCCAAGATTAGACTTCAAATGGATGACCATTCACTCACTGAGCAAGCACTGGAGTATACAGTCAGTCCATGAAGAATCGTATAGTAAAGGGTGAGAAAAATGTCACTTAAATAAGTAGTTGTGATACAGTGCAAGAAGCACTGCTAAACGCATTAACCAGGTGCTATGATTGAAGAGGGGGCACTTAACCCAGTGTGGTGCTGGTCAGAGAATATCTTTTTGGAGAAAGTGTGGGTCAGTCAGGCCTCTTGGGCAAATTACCTAGATTTCTGAAACTTCCATTTCTTTGTTAAAACTACAATATAGGATTTGGGAAAAGATGACAGAGAATAAGTACAGTACAAAGTATTCGGCCCTGATGGGTACTCACTAAAGGCTGACTATTATTATAAATGGAACAAAGAACCTAAACTATGTTTTTGGAAAGATAGACATTGTTTTGGGGGAAATGCACTCAACCTAGAACCATTCTAGTCAAGTCTTTACCAAGTCACAAAGTTACAGACAGGGCATTTAGGGCAGCCAAGCAAGCACTGAAGAAAGAAAGCCTTAAACTTGGTTAGGAGTGTACCCAGGAGATGCAGTAGGCGCTTTGGCACACATGGCAGAAGAAACTGAGGGAGCCAGAAAGAAGCCTTCCCTAGGAAGTGGTAACCCTGATAATAAAGAGAAAAGGAGGCAACAGATACCCAAACTTCTGTCGTGCTTTGAACTAACGTGCTCATAATAAATCATTTCTCCAAGTTCTGATAGCCACCCAAGCGGGGGCAGTGGTACAAGTCACCAAAGCAGAGGTTCTAAACTGAGAGTACATGGATAGATGGCATGCATTTGTGCTCTTCTGCACTTTTTTTCTAGATAAAACATTCCTTTTTAAAAATATATATTTTTTATTGATTTCAGAGAGGAAGAGAGAGGGGGGAAGAGAGAGAAACATCGATGATGAAAGAGAATCATTGATTGGCTGCCTCCTGCATGATCCACTCTGGGGATCGAGCCCACAACCTGGGCATGTGCCCCTGACCAGAATCGAACCAGGGGCCCTTCAGACCGCAAGCTGACGCTCTATCCACTGAGTTAAACCCATTAGGGCAAAACATTAATTTCTTTCATCAAATTATCCAACTACAATTATCAAACTGCAAAATGTTGAAATCCTAAGCACAGAAAGTAATTCAGAACTTTAACTCAAGGTCACAGACAACTCCAGCATAAGGAATACATACATAATTGGGGAACACTACAATTATTTCTCAAATAAAAATGCTCATTAGGCAGGAGTGCTCCTAAGGTTCTTGGCTTACGCAGACACCTGGACAAGAGAATGTATTTGGCCATCTTGTGCTTTGCTTCTCACATTGGCAAGCGACCAGCAGCATTTTTCACATTGGTGGTGCCCCGTTGAAACACCTTGCGGGATTTTACTTGGTGAAATCATTGCCAAATCTTTATCCTCTTGGTGGTAATTATGTTAATTTCTTGCCAAATGGGTCCTAGTAAAAATGGCCTTAGTATTGTGGGGGAAAAAAATATATTTTTTGTTGTTGTTGTTTAGAGGAATGCATAAGCATTCTGAGAATGTGTGAACTCCTAGGTGTTCGTGGCATTAAAATCTGATGCCAACTTCTTAAAATAATGGGTATCTTATTTTAGCAGGGGCCACATCTTATAGTCAGTGTTTGAGAATAGTGTAAGGTCAGTAATAGTGTCAGTATTAGGGGAGAACATCACAGATTACTTAAAATCATGGTTTAGAAAAAGTAAGGATGAAAGGATTTCATACAAACTAACAGGTAAAATTGTATCCTGATAGTTAGGAACACATCCAGATAACTAAAGATATCATACCAAATAATAAAAATAGCACTTTTTTTTTTTTTTTTTTTTTTTTTTTTTTTTTTTTTTTTTTTTAGCTGAGCTCTCCTTTCTTAAAACTTATACACCATTGACTGAGCAACTGTCTTCATTCTCTACCTGGCCCAATAGATAATCTGGTTGATGAAGTGTGACATTGTAAATAATCTTGCTAAGCTTTTCCCACCTGCTACCACAGATGAGCCACACACCAGTATTTTCATCTACCTGTTGGCAAATCCTTTCATCTCATCATTTGAATTTGGTGAAGTCCCAGCCCCTTGGCGACTGAAGCAATCGGCCTCACCTTATCAAAGTAGCTAAAATAGAAATTTATCATAGCTAGCGTTTTATGTTTGCTGGAAGAATTTGATGAGAACACAAAATAAATTTTGTTCTTTGACAAGTCATAAAGAATACCCTCTATGTCAGGTTGTTTAACGTGCCATCTCACCAGGCAGAAGGGTCTTTGTTAATGACCTTGCAGCTAAAGGTAACTCTCATGTTGATTAGCTACAAAATCAGCAAGGAAGCAATACAAGAGATAAGCCCAGGCTCCCAAGTAAAGGTGACCCAGGGCTCTCCTTCCTCCCTTTGGTCCTGAGAGAGTAGCAGGGAAAGCTCCTAGTTGAGCAGCCTCCATGGAATAAGGACCTACCAGGTAAAATGACCTGGGAACTCTCAGCTCACCACCTTTTTTTTTTTCCATCAAGCCCAGGAAGAGACAGCATCTTATTTAAAAAACATCCCCATTACTACATAAGGAAATTCTTGCCATGACAAAATTACCTCCTCTTAAATATATATTTTCTGCATCATTGATAGTCCAAGCCTGATCTTCACCTATTAAGCACCAACCGCTTGTCACTTTTTGTAAATTCTTTGATAAACTTATGATTTATCTGAATGATTATAATTTTTTTATTTATTGTGCTTAATCTGATTAGGGACAGAAATATTCTTGTATGGTAGTCAGTTGGTAGGTGGCATTTCTTATGTAACTGTATTTGTTGATTTCATAGTCATTCTATTTTCTCACCAAGAGTCAAGAGCTCCAATTAGAGTTGCCAAAAGAAATTCAGGATGCCCAATTAAAGCCGAATTTCAGATAAATAACAAATAATAAGTATAAATATATCCCAAATGGTATTTTTTAACCTAAAATTCAATTTTGGTGTCATGTTTTTATTTGCTAAGTCTAGCAACCCTAAAGTGGATTTTCTGCAAATCAGATAACTTGCTCCTCAGAATTGAGGGATCCATAATATTCTTATGGCATTTTCCCTGTGGTCATTTTCTTAAAATACATAGCAAAGCATTAGGAAATACGGATAGATGTCAGAAGAAAAAATATGATTAAACATTAAAATATTATAATAGATAGTAAGAACTCAATGTGTTACCTATGGAATCTGAAATATTTGAGATATCAGAAGAGTGCTACCCAAAGGTTAGCTCCCATTCTTCTTCCAAAGGCATTAAAATGTCCATTTTTATCTAACTTATTGATTTGGAAACACTTATACTTCTTTACTGCTTTTTCATTAAATATGCTGAGAGGCTTCTGAGCAGTGGTTACATCCACTACAAATATGAAATAAGTCTATATGTTAATCAAAATCAACAGATATCCAAGACCACTGAGTTTTAAAATAAAGTAGTTATTAATTAAATTTGACAACAGAAAGGGCATGTGGGTACAGGAAAAGAGGAAGCTGTCCAAGTGGTGAAATCATGCTCCATATTAATAAATGAAAAAATAAGATAAATCAGTGATAGCCAAGGAAAGAATAGTGACTTTGAAATGCAATTGAACTTATTGAAGCCTCTGGGTGAGTCTCTGGAGCATTACCTAATTGGGTGGCTCCCTGCCTGCTGGTCATGTAGTTGAACGATCAGAGCCTGGCACCTGACCCAAGGTGGGCTTCTTCACCCCTGGAAACATTAAACTTGAAAGGCAAGACATAGGGGACAGTTGTTGGACTTAAACTTGGCAATAGTAGCACTTGAGAGAGAAAAGATCAAGGAATTTCTAGTCAGAATCCTAGAAGCTGTCCTTATTCCTACATTTCCTCAGAGGAAATGCATTTCGGTTTTAGCTCTAACTCAGATGGCATGAACTAGTTTAGTGTTTTTTTCAACAGATGTCTGTGTGCTTAAGTTAGCTAGAGTTTGCTTTTAGTTTGCTTGCAAGCAAAAGAAGATATACATATATGACGTTTTGAGGTCAATGTTATCTCTATTTTGATTCTCATTCAATCAAATATACAAGATATATTATTAGTCAGGGGAGAGTGGTGAATGAGAGGAACATGATTTCTGCTTCATGGAGCTTTCAATCCAGTGAAGAAATCAGACACTGATAAAGAACTTGAAGTGTGGAAATGGAAAGGTTTCATTCATTCATCAAACACATACTTATTAATCTCCTATTATATATAAGGCATTGGCCATGACCCCTGGAACACTAGTAAAGAAAACAAAGATCTTTACCCTTAAATATTTTAGCTGGAGACAAAAATAATAAGCAATAAACATCTTTTTTTTTATGGAGAAATACATAAGTAAATAACATGGATATAGAAAGTGGTGAGTGCCATGGGAAAGTATTTTTAAAATGAAGCAAGAAAAAGGCTGAGATGCTAGAGAGAAATGACAGGGTGAAGAAGAAACTAAGAGATTATTCAAGCTAAATTATTGACAACAAGGTCAGTTACTCAAAATGAAGATGAAGTGATTAGCCAAAATAGACTGTTACGGATTTTATAAGCCATTTGAGGATTTTGGACTTTATCCTAAGGCAATCCAAAGCCACTTAAGAGTTTTAAACTACACACTGACATGATCAGATTTGCATGTTAAATTTATCTTTCTGCCAGCAACTAAAAACACATGGAAAGCAAACAGTAGCTGATGGGAAAAAATAAATAGTAGGCTTTTGTCCTAGTTCACGTGAGAAATGGTGGTGCCCTTGACTAGCATGTGTTTCATGAATTGGAAAACGGTACTGTAAAAAAAAAAAAAAAAAAAAAAAGGCTGTTATTGGTATTTAGATTTTCAGCTGCTCACATTTAAAATAAATGAGTACCTACCCATATTTATCTTCTGCCTAAATTCTTATATTTTTTCTTCCCTGGTGAGATAGTAGATGGTTGATGATATAGCAGAAAACCACTCCACTATTAGGTCTAAAACAAGGGTAAGATACTGGTGAGCAGTGCAGTGGGTCACTTGACCCTCACAATTTGTGATGGCATCTTGTTACACTCACATTTTTTTTTAAAGGCAGTGAAACCAGATAGGTGTTATGCTTGGTTGTTGCACAAGCAATTTAGCACTTAACCAATTTCATGGGTATAAGGTTATGCCCTCCTGTAATTACTTAAAATTTTTTACCTTAAGCATAGACACTAATTCTACTCTAAGCAGCCAGTGCCTTTTTTTTTTTTTTTCTTTGACATGGGTCTAGCTTAGGCTTTTTCAGTCCCAAAAAATGTAGATAGAAATTATATCCAACCTTCAACTCCATGGTTTCAAGTCTTGCTGGTTCCAAATGTAATAACAAAGGGGGAAGTGACTTTTAATTCTCTTTTCCCCCATCCCAAGATTACCCCTTTCGTTCTTGAGAAAGTGAGAAAGGTACTCATCTCACGATATTGGAACATGGTTCCCTGTACCCCAATTTAGTGTCTTGAGGACTCTGCCTTTCCTAAGGAAGCTGGGGAAACTTAATGATGTGGTTTTTAATTGTTCCCACTGCAATATCTTACTATAAAAATGTACTTTAAAAAGAATAGGTTTTCATCTTGTATTACTTTGTGTCTTGGAGTTTCTCCCTCATGCATTTCTTTGCATCTTGTCTGAAGTGAACCATTTTAAAATTTATATCCCGTCCTACTTTTATTTCAAGAACTTACTTAAAATATCTTTCTCTTTTCCTTGCTCAGATATGCATGAACACTTTATGCATTTCACACTCTTTTAGATGGAGAAAATATGCTAATCTGAATAGTGGTAAAATCAGAGTCAGAATAAAGATTTCATTTTCAAAAGTGTGTACAATGCAATGTCTTCTTATTGCGATCAGTTTTCTCCATTGTTAATGTAAGTGCAAAAAGACATGGATTACTAAAACAGGCTGCAGAACGTGAATTTAGGAGTGCTTACAATTTGATGGAGCCCAGCATAGTGGCTGGGCAGGTAACACATTCTACTCCCTTTAAATCCCCTACTCCACCCAAGGAGTCAAACATATTCATACCAGTTCCTCAACACATGTGTAGATGAGTGGAGTACATTGAACTCAGTGATAGACTTAGGAGACACCTCATGCTTATTGAAGCCTAAGAAATTACATCACGGATGGCCTTTTGACTAGGAAGTGAGTGCTGGGTTCTGTGACTCTAGGGTTGGTGTGTGGACATACCCAAGAAAGGACAAGTCCAGAGAGAAGCTGCTGGAGAGCAGACTAGAATGAGACAAGTGGTCCTCCAGTTTGAGTGCTCATCTAGATCACCTGGAAGCCTTCAGGAAGCACAGAATGCTAGGCCCTGCCCCCTGGGAGTTTCTGATTCAGATGAGCTGGAGAGGGGCCTGAGAATTTGCATTTCTAACAGTCTCCCTCCTGGGTGATGCTGAGGCTGCTAATCCAAGTAGCCCTCAATAAAAGAAAACTACCAAATTAGATATTGAAGAGGGGCCCAGCTAAGGGGATTAGGTAAGCTGCTTGCTCTGCGATCTGTGCAGAGGAGGGATAAGTTCAGAGGTTTCTGAGGTAAATACCTGGCTAATGTAACTAAGTGGGCATCAGAATAGTGTTAAGGGTCTTGCTTCCTCCTGATCAAAGGGCTGATGGCTATGCTCCGGCAGGAAAAGGAGAGAATGACCTCAAGAACTCAAATGAAAAGTCAAATGAGCTGACAAATGGGATGGAAGATATTGTAGAATGCATGGAATCGACTTAGTAACATTTTCAGCTGAGTTAATCTAATTTAGCAATGTAAAACCAAGTACATATGTCTAAGCTAATTTATACATAGGTTTTCTCCAAAATATCCTTTCACTGCAAGGAACGTTTCCGTCCTTTAGCTGACTATACACACCTCCAGGTACATGGGGAAGGTGGAGACAGCCCAAGGAGAAGGGGAAGCCCATTCATCCCAGAGAAAGGACTTAGGAGAAGCCATGCCCGCTCCCCACCCCTCACCAATTAGTGCCATCTCCCAGGTAAACAGCCTTAGGTAGTTCCTGAAACAGTGGCAACAGCTTCAGCACACAGGCATCATGGGGACACATTTCACCTTACTGCAATATTGAAATGGAAACCACCTAAAATTTAGAACTGATGTCATAGGCTTCACTGTACTCAGCTAATTAGGTTTCTTTCATTTTAAAACTTGAGCATGGTATTGGTGCATATGTATCTGTGTTTCTTCCAGATGATTTTTTTACAAGCAGTAATCACTTAAGACTTTGGGGAACACCGGCATTTATTTTCATTACAGAATTTCATGGGCTCCAGTGGGTTTTCTTAATTTGCCAACAAAAGGGAATAGAGGTTTCCAATAAGATGAACTATGTCCAAAAAATGGTACATTTTGGCAAGCAAAGGGTCAAATGCCCATATTTAATGTAAAGTAATTTTTGTTAATTTGAAGATATGTTTTGAACAAAGCCTGCTTGGTGATCTTTCCAAGGTGAAGCTCATGTATAAAAAGCCACTTAGAAATGACTCTGGGGACCTTGGCTGCACATCCAGCGGTCACATATTTCAATGCTTCGTTGCTCCCATTCCTGTTGCAGGTACATGTGACAGCGCTGCAGCTATGAGTGGAATTTTAAAGAGGAAGTTTGAAGAAGTTGACGGCTCCTCGCCCTGCTCCTCCGTGCGGGAATCTGATGATGAAGTTTCCAGCAGTGAAAGTGCTGACAGTGGGGACAGTGTCAATCCATCCACCTCTAATCATTTCCCCCGTGAGTACAGAATCCGTACCTGAAGCCGATTGTCTGGGTCTGCAGTGAAAATAATTGTATCACCTTGGTCCTTTTTTTTAGCCTTCATTGCCATTTTTTAATAATTGATCTAAAATCAAATCATGGCTAAATAAAAATGAAATATGTTAGCAGCAACAGTGGATTCATTTTAGGTTGCTGTTGGCAATGGATTATTTGGTTTTGTTAACCAACTGATTCAATAAAAAAAAAAAAGAGAGAGAGAGAGAGATTTTATTATTACTTTTTGAAGGAAGCAGTCTGCTCTGGAAGTAGAAAAGACAAGTAAAGGCACAAAATAATTTATCCTCCTATGCATGAACAATATTCTGGGTTGTATTGTGGAGTTGAAGGTCTAGTTTAGGATGAAAAGAAGCTTAGCCAGCTATGCATTAAGAGAACAACAACAACAACAAAAAACAGCAAAAATCTCCCAAGTGTGCAAGTGCATGCAATTTAGACCTCTTTCCTACTCATCCCTTTATTCTCTCATCCCCAAGAATAATATTTAAAACTCACACAAAAAAAAGAGAAAAAAATGTGTGGTTTCTCTTTGATTCCTTTTCTTCCACATGGTAACATCATGTCTTTCTGTCAGTCAAGGTATTATGAGGTTTGAAAGAATTATGAGAAAAATTCATAAAGTAATACAACTTACAAGCTAAAGAAAACTTACTAGTAACAGATAATGTCATAAGTAGAATTTTTGTTTCTAACAGGCAAATTGTAATATATCATGATATCATGATAGATAACTAGTCCAGACATCAAATCAAATTATATAATTTAACTTTTTTTATACTGGCTAGATCTAAGAAAGTATAAAAAATCTCAACATGTTATATAAAAGAATTTAATATATAAAAATAAAGCATTATAAAATAATTGGAAAGGAATGAATATTTGATAAATTTCATAGAGTTTGAAAATAAAATAACTTAGATACACATCTCACAACATATATCAAAATATATTCCAGATGGATTAATTAGATAAGTTTTTCTTAAAAAAAAAAAAATCCTGGGGAAAGCTGCATATTTGCCAGACATTTAGTAAATCATTATATGAGCCTTAAAGTAACAAAAAAACTCATATTACAATATACTTAACATATTTAATAATCTAAAAATATTAAACTTATCTACTACAAAAAAAGCTTAAAAATAAAACAATCCATATTAAAAAAACTATTTGCAATTAATACGATATAGGGTTATTTTCTAGATAGAGTTTTAAAAAATACATTTTTTTCAATAAATATTAAGACACACACTCTAAAGATGATCTAAATAGTGGAAAATATGATTAGCAAATATTTTAAGAATTTTATGACAATGGTAATAATACAGATTAAAACAATACATATGAGCCCTGGCCACGTGGCTCAGTTGGTTGGAGTGTCATCCTATACACTGAAAGACGGCAAGTTTGATTCACTGTTAGGGCATGTTCTGGAGGCAACTGATCAACATTTCTCTTTCTCGCTCTCCCTTTCTCTCTGTAAAATCAATAAAACTCAATAATAATGGAAATTTCATCTCCATGAAATTAGTGCTCTTTTACTCAATGAAAAATACTAACACTTAAGTGCGGGTGGAGGTAGCGATGCAAATCATAGGTACATACATTGCTATTAGTGGTAGTGAAATTTAGAAAGCACTTGGAAATATAAAAGCCAAAATATTCATGTCTGTATATACATGTCTGCATATAGATAAGCTAATTTATCTGAAGGAGGAAACATCACAAAGGGAGAAGATGCATAAATGAAAATGTTGGTGCTTGATGGTAGTACCAGCAATTGTGGGTTGGAGTGGGGAAATGATATATTAAGTTATGGTAACACATATAATTTATTTTTTTAATGATATTTATGAAAACCTTATGATTATTTAAAAAACAAAACTTACCTATACTGTCAGGAAAAGTCTATGTATGCATAAGAGCAAAGAATGCAAGGTGCCCTAAAAACTGAAATTGATTTGATTTGTTAAAGTCTTAGAATTATGGATTAATTTTCATATTTATTAATTTTTATTTCTGCTACTATTCTGTGCATCCCACAACACATAAGTGTTAAGTTTAAACTAAAATTAGTTTAGATTGTGTATGTATGCAAACAGCATATTGAAATGTCATGATCAGCTCAATCGTGCAGTATGTCAGCTAACTAGTAAAGACTTTTGTGTTATGGCCAGCAGAAATTACTTTTCCCATTGAAGAAAATAGATATACTTTAAGATGTCCAAAATGTTTTGAAATGTTTGAGCTTATTATTTATTATCAATGGTAGTTAGTAATGATTAGTTTACTAAATTGCTGATTTAACTTTGTTTTTGTTTTCTTACTTTTTTCCCCCCATTACCGTTAGACCCCTTATAACCTCTTCCACCTCCACCTCTACCTGCACTGATTTAACTTTGTATTAAATAAAATCCAACAGATTTTTCATGATTTTTAAAGATAATTAAATAACTGATTTAATTAAGAGTGCTATTTTTATTTAATAGTCTGCTTAGTTCATTATATTTACATTATGGAGAGAAAGGAAAAAAAAGAATGAAAATATAAAAATTCTATGTAGAATATTTACTGTATAAAGATATAAGCAAGTGTGGCTCAGTGGTTGAGCATGGACTTAAGAAGTGGGAGGTCATGGTTCGATTCCTGGTCAGGGAACATGCCAAGGTTGCAGGCTCAGTCCCCAGTGTGGGGTGTGCAGGAGGCGGCTGAGCAATGGTTCTCTCTCATCATCTATATTTCTATCTCTCTCCCTCTTCCTCTCCTTTCCTCTCTGAAGTCAATAAAAATATATTTTAAAAAAAGATCTAAGCTTGTTAACTAACCAATGTGAGAGGAGCAGTTAAAAGGGTTTTTGTTTCTAGAAATATATTCTGATTATTTTGCACATATTTTTAGAAAATGTTTCATTTATTTTTCCATCTAGGTAAAATGTGTACTTACCTGCAGTGGTCTTATTTGCATATAAATCTATGAACATACACTTTTGGAAGTGTTATTATTGAGGAGTCCTCTTTCTTTAATATATTTCCCTACTTTCAGAAATAAAATGATGACTTTAGAGGAACGAAGGATTTTTGATGGCTATGAAATGTGTATAGCATGAAGAAATCAAATTTAGTTTCACATTGAGAGTATTAAAAATATGGTTATTTAAATCTCACTCATCATGAAATCAGGTTTAAAATATCCTATGGAGTTAGTGGTTTATAAGCACTAACATATTTTTTCAGGACATTTTGTTTTCATCACAGATACAGGAATTGATAAGATTATTTGGAACATGTCAGTAGGATATCGTGGTAGGAAACGCCATGCTATTCTAAGCTTTCTGTAAAGATATTCAATTTGCAGCACATCACATTACGATAATGAAAGCTTCAATATGCAAACCAGTAAAGGCTTATGCCTTTTTCCTTGGATTTCTGAGGTTTGCTAGACAACTAGCATACCGAAGAGCGATCAACCAAGGTCGTATCTTACACTTCCCTTGAGACAGAAGCAGCTGGATTCTGTATTGCTGTGGAGCGCTTTGCTTCATCAAATCCCTGAGGAGCTATAGCCAATCAGCCTGTACTTGAGCACTGTCAGAAGGAGAGCTACAGAGGAGTTAGAGCGGACTGATTTTTTCCCTGTCTTCTCAAGGTTCTTGGCACTTTGCATGAATAATGAGAAGCTGTGTGATGAAACATCCTTCTAAAGAAACACATTATTTTTCCTGAAATGGAGTGCTTCTACAAATAAATGTGTAGTATTTAGGAAGTGACAACATCAAGCAATAAAAGGACAGATATTCTAAATTGCACATAAAAGCAAGTATGGCTGTCTTTCAGAGGGATAAAATTTTCTAATTTATAAACACTTTTATTATCCTGAGCTCATTTGATATCCAACAATTGTTGTGATTAGGAGACATTGTTGTACTCATTTTATAAAAGTAGAAATAACATTCAGGTGTATTTATAATATGCCCAAGGGCTGAGATTATGATCTATTTTTACCTCACTCCCTTTCTCCCTGCTTCTTTCCCTCTCTTTTCTCTCTAAATACGCACAGCCATAAATATGCTACCATGTGCACCCAAGTCAGAGTCTTCTTCCAGTTACACATTTCATAATGGGTTTGGAAATAAATAATGAGTAGAAAACAGATTTTGACGTGAAACTATACTGTACTGGAAGTATGACTGAAATATATTTCTGCTCTACTGAGCAGTTAAGATGCCTTGAAGATTTAGATTTGGTTTCAACAAATATAGTGTATCTGTTACAGGCTCAGTGTAGGTACTTTCAGACAGGTCCAAATGATAAATACAAGTAGTAAATACAACTTGGCGATGACAGTAACAGATCATGTCTACCCAGCATTGTGGTATTAATTTGAGGATTTACTACAGCAAAGACAAATGTAGCGATCTACCCTTGAATTAGTGATTTTTCAATATATGAGGAGTGTTCAGGCAGAAACCGAGCACAGTATTTTATAGGGAAAGTCTTTGATTGAGCAGGACATGGGACCACATGACCCTCCAAAGCTCCTTTCTACTTTGTGAAAGTATAATTCTAAGAACAAGGATCAAATACCATCTTAAATTAGAGCCATGTCCAAGTAGGAAAAAATAAGCAAGTGCAAGACACCTCTGAAAAGCTACTATTAAATTAAGAAATTAGACTCTCTGCAGCCCCTTATGTTGAAAAGAACCCAATTAGCCAGGCCTTGTCAGAGCAGATGGAACCAGTTGGAGATCTACTACCCCAGGTCACATATATAAACACCAGACAATGGACCAGTTGAATCATTAGGTGTTGAGTTTATTTTGCTGGGGATAAGGGAGTTAGGGAGTTCAGATAATTATGAGTGAAGGAAGATAGATATGAGCTGGTGGTCCTTTTAGAAAATACTGTAAAGCCCATTGACTGGAACCATGTAATTGTCTCAGATCATTTCATGTGAGAGATCCAGTAATGTTGAATCAGAAAGTTAACCATCCCTGCCTCCCCTGACTTTACTTAGACCATTCTTCAGGTTTAAAAGTCTTCTCCTCTGCCTCCCAATCTCTCTGACTGTGAACTTTTATATGTACTACAAGGTTCATAGCAAGTATTTCTTGCCCTATGAAATATTTACCAAGTCTCTCATTCTACTCACCATCTTTGCCATTTTCTCAGAACCTCCTGGTATTTCACCAATATTCAAATAATTTGGTGATAGTTTTTTTATTTCCTTTCCATCTTATTTCCCACCAAATCATGATGTCAGCAACCATATCACGGCTCATTGGACTGTCCATCTCATACTTCCTTGATCACCTCTACCTATTCCATTCATGTCCTTGACCTCCCCTTCACTCAGCTGCTAATTAATGTCCACAGCCTTATCCAGAATATTTTCATAAACTAGAAGAGTTCTACAACTCCAAAATGTCAAATTCCAAACTCAGGTCTACCCCTTTTCCCCCCCACTTTCTTTCTCCCCTTATGCACTTTTTTTTTTTTTTATCTGCTTCTCTTGTTTTCCCAAACATAGCACCCACTTCTTGTCTTACCTCTTCACCATTTGCTCCATTATTTCAGGTGTGTGTGAGTGTGTGTGTGTGTGGATTGCTTTTTTTTAATCTGAAGGCCAGACTCTTGTATGTTGTTTTGTTTTGTTTTAACTTTATTGGTTTGGTTTATTTTTCTCAGAATTATTACTATTTTTTATTTATCGTTATTGTTGGAGTTATTACAAATGATCCAGTTTCTGTAGAAACTCACAGCCTAGTAATTCTTTAGCATTCTCCAATGCTTGCTGCATTCTGTTTTACATTGTTATTTTCATACATGCCTTATATTTTTGGAGATTATAGAGCTTAAGCTCATGTTCTTCACAGTACTTACACTGGTCTTGTTCAATTACTATTAAATACTTGGCAAATAACATTTAGTTATGTAGAAGTGAAGAAAAGACACATTTAGTGTAGGACTTCATAATGGCATGAACATTAGTGGAAATAAATATCAATTTACAACCTAACTTTATAATTTATGATTGTGATCTATCAGAATCCTCATTTATTGATTATTATATTTCAATACATGTAATGCTGAACTGTGTTTTAAATAGGGCCCCACTGTAATTATGTATTCCTAACATGTCCTTTCAGGTTTCATTTGCTTATATAGATAGCTTTTCCAGGCAGAAGCATCACTGTTTAATTGGATGCTGTGCACTCTCTACACAGTGGCTGTATAACATACTTGAGGCAATCCAGGTTGCTTTCACCTTCACCATCCTTTGAATCAGCTAGGGAAAAAGGCATTACCAAGTCAGATCACTAACATTATGTAAATATAGTTCATTTAGTTGTCATTTGGTTTTGCTTAAATTTATGATCAGGACCTTATAAAAGGGAACTTACTAGATTTATCTATTTCAACTTGCTTAGATTTTTTTTTTAAGTTCTTTTGGTCTTCTTATGTGTTTGTTTTTTCTCTCACTGTCATGTTACATAAATATGTCTTGAGTCTGTCTACCTTTCTCCATTTGTTTTGCACCACCCAATCATATATAACTTTCATCCCCCTGCATGGGTACAGGAGCCTCCCAGCTGCTCTTTCTGCTTCCTCTCTTGGGAGTCATAGGCTGGCTCTTCCCTAGGCAGGAGTTCATGGATCACATCATTTTCTCATTCAATTGTGAGGACTGGTGTCTCTAGAGATAAGGGTGTAAGAACGGGTGGTGCATGCTTTAGCTGTACTTTCTCACTTTTATATATGTTTTTAAAGGGCAATCAGAAGTGAATATGGCAAAATATTAGTATCCATTAAATATGGGTAGTAAGTGCATGTTTTATCTGGAGGTTTGAAATGTTTTATAATTTTTAACAAGCTTCATATACCTTTCACTTGTGATAAAAGTCTATTTGTCACCTCACCATTCCCACCCCACTCTTTTATTTTCTTTCATAATACATACCACAGTTCACAGCTGTTTTATAGTATATTTGTTCACGCTTCTGTGTCTGCTTTGTTTGCCACTGTATTCCTAATGGAGAAAGGCAGCAGAGACCCATAGCATGTTAGAAACTCCCAGGCCAATTTTAGTCACAAAGGAGAACAAAATGTAATAGTCATTCAGAGCCTTCATCTTGTCCACAGTGATAGCCAACTTACATTGTCAAGTGTTTTCCTCAACTCTTTTCATGCAAATTTTTATTTTGTTTTTGTTTTTTCTCTTTTCTTTTTCTTTTTTTAAATATATTTTATTGATTTTTCTAGAGAGGAAGGGAGACGGATAGAGCTAGAAACATTGATGAGAGAGAAACATCGACCAGCTGCCTCCTGCACACCCCCCACTGGGGATGTGGCCACAACCAAGGCACATATCCTTGTTAGGAACTGAACCTGGGACCCTTGAGTCCGCAGGCTGACGCTCTATCCACTGAGTCAAACAGGTTTCGGCTCTCTTTTCTTTTTTTTAATTGATTTTATTTGTATTAAAAAAAAAAAAAAAAAAAGAAGAAGAAATATTGCAAACCCTTGTGTGGAGGGCTGACTTTCAATACATAGCAGGGAGAGAGCTGCTCTGCTACGTTTAAAACCTTTCACTCAAATTTATTACCTAAGTCCTAAATTGTAGGGAGACATATCTTCCTAGTATTAGGCTCAAGGCTGCACAGTGACATTTAGGAAAATCAGCAATGGAAATTGCTTCTTGTGCTTTTAAAATACAACATATAGCAAGTCCCACAGAATCGTTTCCTCCCAGTGGTGTTAGAATAGAATATTGTTTCTCCAGTGGGTCATCAGTGAAGTAGTTGCCTGTGTTTATGAGCCATCGGGAAAGAAAAATATTTAGATTTGCTATGATTTTTCTTTCCCAAGTGCATCAGCTGAATTTCTGAGAGTGGGGCACTACTGCAAATTCCTTAAATTTGTAATAACTGCAAAAGCCCCAATCAAGGAGCCAGAGATCCTCAATCTAGTTTCAGTTCTAAGTAGCTCTGACCATGGTTACATCATTTAAATTGTTCTTCATTTGGAAAATGTGAGAATAGGCATTATAATTTGCAAGAGATTCATGTAATCCTTCTTCCCTTTAAATACAACATGCCTCTGGTAGTCCTATTTTGCTTAAGTTACTTATAGTCTTATGTTTGAGGACATCTTTGTGTTTTCATTATTTATGCTTGTGTACTACCATTACTGTACCAAAGTCCAATAGTGTACTTTTAGCTTGTAGATTTAACAAATACAAAAAGGAAATCATGTGAATTATTTCAATGAATGTTATTGTGGGATGTCTTGATGAAGTAGATAATGCGTTTAAAGTGTAGTACATTAGATTTGTGTGTTTTTTTAATGCAGTTTAATAATGTGAGCCTAAGTAAAAATAAGTGATGATGACTAAAGTAAGGAGTTGTATATTTTGGTTCATTGGCAGTAAGATTTTGGGAAAATGCATAGAATATTTATCTACTTAATAATTTTCAAAAGTTATATTCAAAGCTGACTTTAACTGAAATGTGAACGTGAGCACTCTAGAGTAACTCATTACTACAAAGGAATATTCTGACTTAAAATTTCAGAATGAAGTCACAAAAGAATGGAAAATTAGAAGGAAAGATTTATTGGAAACATTTTTAAAATGCATGGCCATTTGATATCGTGAAACATTATTTATTAAACTAAATATCTAAATTTGTGGTATTTCTGTGCTAATTGTTTTTTTTAATGTTGGTGAGGTCAACCCTACTTGTCAACAGAATGTGCGGGCTTTGAGGCAGTATATTTTAAGAGGCTTTTCTGTCCTAAAATATCTTTCCAACCCCATGACTCAAATTCCCACCATTAATGTAATCCCTTTGGGGTGATTGTTAAAAAATCCACATATAGGTGGCCTATCTAATTCTCTCTAGTAGTTAAAAATGTAATATCTGGACTCAAAATGCATTAATTTCTCAAATTTTCATCAAAGATTGCCAACTCAGAGCCAAGTAATATCTCTGGCATTCATTTCCTCATCTATAAATATTGATTCAAAAATAGTACCTACATTATAAGTATGATGTTGGCTGCAAGAGTGAATACAGGCAAAACGCTTTACATTGTGCTGGATATTTAGTAAAAGCCCAAAAAGTGACACTGATGTTTCCAATGAGGGACAACACACATTTTATTAATAGTTATTCTGCAAAGTGCATGTACAGAGAGCAGGTCTGTTTTTGGTAGAGTGGTACAGAAGTCTGGAAAAGATCAAGATCAGTGATACAAACTTAAGTATCTTCAAGTTATAACTCTGAGAAAGCTGCCAGGTGTATGACAAGAAAGTATAGTGGATCTAGGGCAGTGGTCAGCAAACTCATTATTCAACAGAGCCAAATATCAGCAGTACAACCATTGAAATTTCTTTTGAGAGCTGAAAACTGACTTCTGCGCATGAGCCATGAAGTTTCAATCACACTGTGTGTGCGCGCCTGCATGTGGTATTTTGTGGAAGAGCCACACTCAAGTGGCCAAAGAGCCACATGTGGCTCGCAAGCCGCAGTTTGCTGACCACTGATCTAGGGTATACCTTCCCAAAAGCTTTCTATTCACTAGTAATAGTGATAATAATAATAAGCCTATCTAATCTAAGGACTTTTTTTTTGAGTTTGTATTCAATTTACCAAATATCTCTGTTGCTCCTGGTCTAGGTAGTGGAAACTTACTTATTCAGGGGACAGTTGCTATGGAAATAAACATTTCCAGTGTATACTCTCCATTCGTGCCGGAACTATTCCTACAAAAAAAATAAGAAGAGTTGAGAATAATAGCCATAGCAGTTATAACTGTCATTTATCGATCTTTCATTAAACATTCAATGCTAGGTACTGCACTTACATTCTATACATTATCTTACTTAGCATAGCCTAGGGAGCATCTGATGCTGAGTTTAAGTAGCTGCCCAGAATCACAAAGCTAATCAGTAGTGAGGCCAGCTTTTGGTCTTTATGTTAGTCTGACTGGATCTACATTATATTGTTTCCCACAATTATTGTTGAAAACAGCAACATCACCCTTTCTCATTCTAGCATCACTTTTCAGAATTCTGAAAACATCCCCTCACCATTTGCATCCAATTTGGAAAATATAGTAAGTCTACTGCTAATAAATAAAATAAAATAAAAAAGAATAACACACAGATTCCATTTTAAATGAGAGAAACTTGGTGAATATTAAATGACTTGGATTGAAAGTGAATATACTGTATTTGCTCACTAACTCTTTCATGCACACGGCTTTTTATATTGGAGTCATAAACCTAGGTATTAAAATTCTAGGGCTGATGTCAGAACTTTGTTCTCTTAGATTTTTTTTCTAAAGATGAACACTTAGTCTTTTTCTGAGTGGTATTTTTCTTGTGAGAGTAAAAGGAGCAGGAAAGAGATGCTGACATGTTATGACAGAGGAGGTAAGACTGGGCCTTCTAGCAGCGCTCAGCCAGGCTGGGGTTTCTGCAGGAAGTGCTTCAGAGCTGCAGAGAAGGGGGAGGGTCTTGGCAGCTGCCTCCCCTTGATTGACCACATCAAGCTTTAAAAATATCCATGGGCTCATTAGCCTGGGCCATTTGCGGAGAGCTGTCTTGTAGACCATCCTAATGGAAGCATGGGAGAGCTTTTAAGAGTGCACTCCAAGGTAAGATTTATGGGAAATAGTCACAGCAAATGTTTGATGTCTTTTGGGCTTATTCCCCTGAATTCTAGGCATTATCAGAACATCAGTAATGTGACTTTTATGTAAATACCAGGACAGAGAAATAAATGCTGGCACAGGTATTTCTGGAAATTCTTGTATAACATTTATCAAGGACAATTTGCTAGCAGAAATAGTGACTTCAAGCTTTAGAGTCTAAGAGAGGAAGTGGGGAAGAGAAGATAATACGGGTCGATTGGACCGAGAGTGTATACATATACACTCAGAATATGGAATTAGGAAAGGAAAAGGGGCAGCAAGCAGGAAACGCATTGCAGGGTGGAGGCCTGTGCTTGGCTCAGGCACAAAGCACAGACAGCAAGCGAGTGATAAAAATAGGTGTTAGAAAATCAATTGCTACTGTTCCAGTTAACATCTCTTAAAGTTTCCAGTTAAGAGATAGAATCTATTGCAACATCATAAAAAGAGTGGCTTTCTTTTCAAATGGTGAAAGAAATGTGAGATTTTAAAAATGTTTATACTTACTACTACACACTACACGTATTAACACACAATTCTCACAGCACACCTAGGAAATAGGCATTACTTTTCATCTTAATTTTTCAGATAATAAAACTAGGTTTCCGAGGTGGTTGCTGACTTTTCCAGAGCCCTATAAGTGGCAGAACCGGGTTCAAACTCTGGTCATACTCAGGCCAGCGTTTGAACTCTTATCCATATACCTTTTTCTAGAAGCCTTGAAGGAGCTGCTCAACGAAACCTTCTTTTCCTTCTCTGACGTGTAATTTTTTAGACTAGGCTTGATTTTAATACTTACAAAAATATTTGTTGGTGTGATTTTATTGTCTCAGTATAAAATCAGATCATGGTCAAAGGATTTAATCAAATTCTTCATTGTACAGATTTTATGCGTATTGCCTAAAAAGTAAAAACATTGATATTTGCTCTTGCCTTGAACTCTTTATTTCTTATAAAGATTACATTTATATAGTCCAGGTGATATTTACAAAACCGCAAGATGCTTGCCAAAATAGTATATGCAATATGTAAATGAAAACAGATTGCTGGATTAGAAAAACACAGTTCAAAGTGTGTGGTGCTCAGTGATCTTTGTACGCAGGTTGTAGTCACATATGATATACCAACAAAAATATCTTACCTGTTATTTTTCAACACAGTGGTGATAGATCTTTTTGCTGTGTTGTCTTCAGGCTGTTGCTTGAAAAACTATATGTATCCTTTTTGTTTTACCTCTTGAAAATTGAAGTGTATTATCTCATTAGCATAGCTTTCACTGTCATCAATACTAGCTAATATTTAACACCCAAAGAGGATGGTCACTTAATTGGGCTCTATGAAATTCACAAAGTCAGGCAACTGTGCTGTTGAGGAGCAATAGCAGTAGAAAGACAATCTGAATCAAGAACTAAACAAATTGATGATTTACACAGATTACACTATTTCATATAATTGTGTAGTCACCATTTGGATATCCTTGCTATCCCTTCATTTCTTCTTCCTGTCCATAGCCCACACAGAGCAAAATTATATATGTGGGAGGATTAGGGGGTTCTAGAAATAATAACCTTCACAGGGATAGAAAAATGCTCTGAGGTTAATTATAAAGGGTTTATGCAGAGAACCAAATTCTGAGTTGGGCTTACAGAATGATTTAGAGCAGCAATTTTTAACCAGTGTGCCACAAGAACTTTCAAAACATGCAATATATGGCTTTCAAAACGTGCAATATATGACTATTTAGTCAGGGCCACTGATCTCTTTTCCCTTAGATTGTCAAATAAAATAACAACAGACAACATAACAATAGCCATACAGTGTGAATGAATCAAAATTATACTTTTTTTGTAAGATGGGCAAAAAATATATATATATTTTTGGTATGCTGCAGTTTTATACTTAGTTTACATGTGCCCTGAGATGAAAATATTGAAAATTGTACTAGAGGATGAAAAAAGAAGTATATATCAAAGTTATGTTGAATTATCCTTATGAATTTTGTTTATGTGGTGTGAGTTTGGGAGGCTGCTCAAAAACACTGTAGCATGTTAGGAACATTTTTTTTTTTTCCATTTAGACCCCCACTTCTCATTCCTTCTTTTGGAATGATTACTATAAGGGCTTTAAAAATCATAAAACTATCAGTTACACCCAAGATAGTGGGAATGACTTCGTCTCTAACAGAAGGTACCTAGGGCCCCTTTAGTGTTCTGCATTGTCTGAATTACAGAACTGTTACAATAAAATCAAGAAAAAGAGCAACAAAATAGAGAATTAAAGCCAAATCCCTTCTAATTTACAATTATATCTAAAACTAAAGGCCTGGGGCATGAAAATTCATGCACTAGATGGAGGGATCCCTCAGCCCAGCCTTCCCTGTCTCACAGTCTGAGAGGCCTCAAGGGCGGAAGGCAACCCAGCAATCAGGAAGGCGATGCCCCTATCACAACTCTGCTGCTGCAACTGCCCGGCGGCACAAGCCTTTGCCACCTGGTTACCTGAGTCTTGGGTGGCCCCAGGCGGCTGAGCAGCCACCATCTGAGCCTTGTCTGTGCCTGCGGGGGGTGAGGGGGGGTTTGAAGAGACTGGGAGACTCCAGAGGTAGGTGCGCAGGCCTTGCCACACACCTGCCACCCCAGTGGGGCTGAGGGGACTGGGTGACACCACAGGCTGTGGCTGTGGGCACTGCTATTTTTGAGGGTGTGGCAGTCAGTTAGCATATTCCCTTCTTGTTGGCTGTGGGCGCTGCCATCTTTTGAGGGTGGGGCAGTCAATTAGCATATTCCCTTCTTATTGGCTGTAGGTGCTGCCATATTTGAGGGCAGGACAGTCAATTAGCATATCCCTTCCTTTGGCTGTGGGTGCTGCCATCTTGGTAATGGTGTGAGGGTTAAGTAGCATATTCACTCTTTATTAGCTAGCATTGTTCCTAGAAAGATACAGAATAGATGAGGGGTTTATTATAGAAAAATCCCTTCTGTGTTCTAATTTTTCATTTATTGAGTTGTGGATTTAAAAATCACAAGGTATTTTTTCCCTCTTACCTAAATTCTTTTTGAGTCAACTTCACACAATCTTAAGATTACAACTATGGAATCACATTGAACCACAAAATATTTCATTACATTAGTTTTGAGCCTGGGAAGCAAGCAGTGCTTCTTGGTGAGTTAGGTTTGGAGACCATATGATTTCTGCCCTTAGCATTAGACCTCATAGGTACTGGCAAAATCAAGAAGGTGGCAGAAATATCGAGAGAGAACTTAGATTTTTGAATCAATTATGAAGTTCTACATGCACAATGTAAAACTACAAAAAAGAAGAGTTGGAGGCTCAGAAATTCTTGTCCTGTATCCTAAAGTTTATTCACTAGCAAATATCCCAGTGTAGGCAATTTTGACCTGGGTTATTTCCCTAATAGTTCAATCTGATAAAGTTATGGATTGCTTATGAAACCACCTAAATCAGAAGGACTTAGAAATTACAAGGCTAAAGAATTTAAAGAGCTCTTTCAAACTTACTAGTGAATTATGAATCGGGCTATGCTTTGTTACTTTAGTTGGAGGAATAAACTCTTAATAAGAGTAAGGCTTGGAAATCAAAGAAAAATTCTCAGATGAAGGTGTATCTATATGAAGTGGGTATCCAAAGAAATGCAACTCCATTTTTTTTCTCTTGTTTTTCAGGATTTTATAAATCACATAGGCAAAAGTCAATTAAAAAAGTTTTTTTAAAGTGGAATTAAAGGCAGCTTGGTGGTTAGTAATTACTTGTTACATGGTTTTCTATAAGTGTCACAGCATAAAGCATATAAACACTTATATATTTTACAGGTGGTTTTTTTTTTTAATCAATTTGATCCAACTGGAGCTTATGCCTGTATAAAACTTCTAAAAATTATCTAAAGTATTTGATCCTCCACTGTTCAAAAATAGAAAAAAAAAAGAAACATTTTACCAATGGACACAGACAGTAGCGGGGTGAGGGCATGTACTGGGGGGTGGGAGTGGCTGGGTAGAGGTCAGTGGTGGGGAAACGAAATAATTTTAAAAAAAGAAACATTTTAGAGTGAATAAAAACTTTTATTTTTTATTTTTTTTGAGAATCTATGCAGATGCTGTTATACTTAAATAAAAACATATTTACTTAAAATAATTACAAGTCAAAGTGGCTTTTTGCCAAATATTACCCAATAGAAGATCATGTAGAGAATGGTAAAAATGATATTATAAGGGGAACCTAAGTCATACCATTGAAAGCCTATTGCTCTAGGTACCAAAATATGATTTACTCAGAAAAAAGGATATGTCCAATGGGGTTGATATGGTAGATCATTCAGTTCTTGGTATCTTAGATGTCTCTGTCACTTCCAAATAGATTACATTTGTTCAAATCAAAACTACGTAAATGTTTATTTTGTTAACAATTGTTCAGGAGGTTAGTAAAGCAGAAAAGTTCTTATTTAAATATTACCACAGAATTCATGAAATATAGTAAGTACATCCTTATAATTTTCCATTGTATTTTGCAATGTTAGCCCAGAGTGGGTAGAATAATATTGGTGCCCCATAAATGCAGTGCCTGATATCTTACATCTGATATTTGTAAGGTGCCTCCTCATTCAAAGTATGCTCACATATTTTCAGAAAAGAAGTTTATCTGAAATGTATTACATTATAATTCCTTCTCTGCAACCAAAATATTAATATTGCCTATGGATTAGATGGCCTCAAACTTTGTTTACCATCCTGCATGTTTTTCCTCTCATATATATTTGTGTGTGAATATATGATCATATACATAATGATCAGTTCTTTAGCTGACCTCTTTTGAGTATGCTTTTCTTCAAATCTATACTTTGAAGAAGAAAAATTACCACCATATTGTTATCTTGCTTCTCTTATTCTGTTTTCATTTCTTTCTTGGTTGTAAAAGAACGTAAGAGTATGGCCACATTATGGTACATCTTAAGCTGGAAATCAAAAGCCACACTAAGCGACTATCAGTTCTTGGTAAGCAGTCCTGGATCATGGTAGTCCTGGGTACTGTGTGGAGTCTTGTCTGACCACAGCTGTTCTTGGCAGCTCTCACTGCAGGCACCCCACCAAAATATTATTATTTGTGCTCTGCCTGCCACCTTCAATCTTTTCATTGAAATGCCATCGATGCCAAGTCTGGCTTTCTTTTCTGGCTTTTCATCTCACTTTCCTCCTAGCAGGCACAATATTCTTCAAGTATTCTTCCATTTGATATGCTAAAAATAGAAGACATGCAAAAAACTAAAACATGGTCTGGCCCTTAAGGAACTCCTAGTTCTACTGATGGAAAAGGACGAGGCAAACAATTCGTAGTTGAGCATAAAATGAGTTGGTAGAAATAAAGGGAAATGTGTTAAACAGCACAGAGGCAGAATAGACTGTTTAAAAGAGATTTGGACCAGACCTACAGATCAGGAGATGTTTGAAATGTTTTGTTTTTAATTGCAATTAATATTTCTTTATTAAAAAGAATTTAGAACAAGTTCTCATAACATTTTCTATTTTTTCTTGTTCTTGCACAGTTTGCACCATTGGGGGGAAAAAATCGATCTTTTAAAGTCTCCCCACATTTTAGCCTTCATACTTGTGTGCGCATGCGCACGTGTGTGTGCCTCTTCCTGCCTTGGTCTCTTTACTCTTTGCTCTTGTTACTGTGATTTCCCACTTGATATTTCTGTGTGTGCCATTAAATGTTTCTACAGAGAAGAATGTTTATTTTGCTCTTCAGAGCCTTTAGCTTTACCTCTTAGAGAATTTTCTTCAGATCATTTAACACGCCCCCCCTCCCTCCTCTTACAAATCTTGAAAGGCAGGCAGAACTGCTCTGCGCTGGTCTTTCTATTCTGTCTCGGAATGTCTCCTTTCTAAGAGCCATCTCCTTTCTATACCTCTACCACAGTTCCCATTAAAAAATACTGTCTGAAGTTACTGTGACAGTCAGAGAGTAGGTCTCAAATTGAATACAAGAAGTTCTTTGCAAATAAATATATATATTAAATTCTAGCAGCCCATTTCCCTTCTTTTATAAACATATTTTCCACCATGTTATACAGCTAAGCTTTCCTAATTCTCTCTTGGCTTTATAGATCTCTGTATGGGTTAGTTCTGGGTCTGTACATTTTTGTAAGAGTCAAAATATGTATTCTTTATAAAAAAAAAACACAAAAAAAACACTAGTGGCCTGGTGCACAAAATTCATGCATGGGAGGGGGGTTTCCCTCAGCCTGGCCTGCACCCTCTCCAATTTGGGACCCCTTGCCACCATGGCTTTGTCCAGAAAAAGGATAGCATATTACCCTTTTATTAGTATAGATAGAGGCCTGGTGCATGGGTGGGGGCTGGCTGCTTTGCCCTGAAGGGTGTCCCGGATCAGGGTGGCGGTTCCCTTGGGATGTGGGGCAGCCTGAGCGAGGGGCCTGTGGTGGTTTGCAGGATGGCCACACCCCTATTGGGGTGGAGGTCCCCACTAGGGATGCTGCTGGCCTGGGTGAAGGGCTGAGGCAGTTCGCAGGCAGGTATAATTTTTATTTATTCACATTTGACAGCTATTGTTATGTTGGCTGTTGTCTTTTTTTTTTTTTTTTTTTTTTTTTTTTTTTTTCCCAATCTCAGGGAAAAGAAGTCAGTGCCCCTGACCAAATAGCAGGTATTGCATATTTTAAAAATTCTTGCGGCACACCAGTTGGAAGTCACTGAACTAGAGTCATCATGCTGTACATTACATCTCTAGACCTATTCCTCCTACATAACTGCAGCTTTGTAAGGAATCCTTCTTGAGGTACACGGTACCCACAGCCCTTGCTGGCCAGCTGCTCGCATCCATTGTTAACCGGGCACCTCATAAATTTCCCCGTACAGGCCCTCCCTCTCCACTGAAGCTGTCGAGCTTTCTCTTCTGCACTAAGAAGCCTTCTGTTCATCCGACAGCCCTTGAAGAAAGCCAGAGACCTCACCTTTCCTTCCCCTGCCTCTCTTCATTTCCTCCTTCTTCCAGTCACCTCGTTCCTTTATTTATTCTGTCTGCTCCAGTAGTCTCACCTACCATTCACTAAGGTTCGCTTAGGTGCCAGAAGTTATACTTGTTAATCTCCACAACCCCATGGTCTCATTTTACAAAGAAGAAGCATGAGAAGGCCAGGAAGCCTGGAGAAGGTGGGAAACTAAATAGTGGCTGAGCCAGGATGGAAATCCATTCTGACTTGAAGCCAATACTATGTCCCACTGCCTTTCAGCCATGGTTGCTGTTTTTAAAGGCGTCATGGAGAATAACTGAAACAGTGTGACAGTCCAAAATATCACATTTCAAATCCTGCCTTCACCTATTGGTTGTATCTTAGGTAAGTCACTAAACTTCCTAGTTAATTTCCTAACCTGTACATTAGAGACAGTGATTCATTCTTTCATTCACTAAATATTTCCTAAGCATTTTCTTTAAAAAAAAAAAAAAAAGATTTTCATTCACTTCAGAGAGGAAGAGAAAGGGAGAAAGAGAGATAGAACCATCAGTGATGAGAGAGAATCATTGATCGGCTACTTCCTGCGCGCCCCACACTGGGGATCTAGCCGGCAACCCAGGCATGTTCCCGGATTGGGAATGGAACCGTGACCTCCTGGTTCATAGGTCAATGTCCCACCATGGAAGCACACTGACCAGGCCTAAGCATTTTCTTTGTGCCAGCCACAGTTCTAGTCATTTAGGTTATGGCAGTGAATAAGACCTTTATGAGCCACATTCTCAAGGAACCAACATTTTAGAGGGGAGACAGATGATAAATATACATATCATCTAGTTGTAAGTGCTCTAAAGAAAAAAGAAAAAAAAAAAGAACAAGGAAGAGGAGAGAAGAAAAAAAGGAGGGAGGGTAAGAAAAGGCTTTTCCAAGAAGGTGCTATATAAGCAGAGATGCAGAGTAAGGAGGCACATGGGTTTCTGGGATAAGAATATTCCAGGCAAAAGGAAAGTGCAAAGCCGGATTTAGTAGTAACGAACCCAAAAGCTTGTAATGATTAAGCGAATCTTCATCACGTATATATTAGTACATTTCAGGTACATACATGTCTTTTTTCCCCCTTTAAAGTTTCCATGTATTGCTAACACTCATGATTCCTTGTGTAAAGCATATTTGAGAGCTGAACACATCTGAAAACTTGCTGTGACATGGTTCCTTTTCCAACCCTCCACATAAGTTCACCCAGAGAGCCTCTGCCACCTTTCACTGCCACTGCTCCCTCCTCCTTGTCCCCAGTGCCACTGGCTTCACTCGAAGTGGACCAGTCTCTCCCCAGGTGAAAGGTCTTGATCCATATTTTTCAACAAAATGATAAAGTTACTTACAATCATCTCCAAATCAGGTTTCCGTTCCTTCAATTACATCTCATTTCCCCATAAACACGATGAAAACTTCTTTCCTTTTTCTGTGGCACTTCCTTCACTATCATGTAGCCTGCATTCCTAGCCTCGGTCTCAGGTGATGTCTTTTCTGGCTTTCTGCTTGCATGCAACTTAGAGGTTAAGTTGTCATGGCTTCCTTTGAACTCCTTCACCTTCTGCTGGTAATGTCAGAACTATGAATGAGACTTCCTCCTGCCCGGTATCTGACCACAGTGATCCCTGGCAGAAGCTATTTACCTAGGCTTGATATTTCCCCTCAGTATTCTCCTCCTACTCCTGACCTGAGAAGGCATCCACTTCTGACACAAGTTATCCATCTCATCTTTTCAGCAGGTGCAATAATTTTCCTGCCACTTTTCTTGATTTCTCGATTGTCCATTCTGAGCCAGTTTGTTTGTCTTTCCATCACCTGAAGTCCTTTGCCATTTTCCCTGCATGCTTTTTTGCACTAGATGCTCTGCCTATGATAGCCACAGGGAGCTTTTCTGAGTTCTTTCCTCCTTCCTTCTGGGCCCTTGAAGTGGGCGTAACTTATCTTTACTGAGAAATGATTTGTGGCTGTCGACTCAATCTAGCCTTTTCTAACTCTTTCGAGGGAACACACTCATAGTCTCTCCCCATTGAAGCCCCTCTTTATTCCTTCACACTGCACTGATTGCTTGGCCCACATACCAACCATGTTTTTGGTACCCTCCTCTGTTACTTATACATACTCTTTACTATCATAAAAGCAAACTCTGCCAAGTAAGTAACACTTTCTTTGTCTTGACACATGACCTTGCACTTTAATCTTCACAAATGATGCCCCACTTAATATTGGTATATGTGATTGGACGAATGCCTTCACACAATCCTCTCCGCACAGAGGAATAGTCAGGGCATGGGTGAAAAACTGACCAGAGAGGTCTTGCAATACCCCTACCTCCAGCCCACAGCCAATGAACAGAGAGTTGCTACCTGGACCCTTTCTTCTGTAGACCCCTTTTCTCTCCAAGGCCCTAAACATGTGGCCCAGCCTGTTGTACTGGAGCTGTTAATGCCTTGCAGTGCTTGATGAAACAAAGTCTCTTGGAGCCTTTGTTGAATTCCTGAAGATAATAAATGGGTAGTTTTAGCCTCTGCATGTTCAGTGGAATTGCCTCAAAATGGTTTCTAGCAATCCTACTCTGGTGTTATTTTATATATAAGCCTGACATTTGATTTACAGGTGTTTTCTCCTACTCTTATTCAGTAGGTTCACATCCCAAGTCAACCCTGAGTAATGCACTCCAAGTTCTTCCCCACCCACAGCCACACACAGACGGTTATTTCAGATCTACTCTATTCTTGTTATGCCATTTTATGCCCTTACAACATCCCCCCCCCTCCTCCATTCTGCTTCTCTTGTCCTCTTTGCTTACCTGTGTGGTACCACTTCTCAATTTCTTTCTGTACATAATGTCTGCAAAGTTTCTCTTGGTAGACCAGTGGCTCTCAAAGTGTGGTCCCTGAGATAGAAGAATTAGCATCATGGGGTTAACTACCGAATCAGAAACACTGAGTGAAGGCCCAGCAAGCTGTGTTTTAGCAAGCCCTTGGGGCTTGAACCAGTGGGAGCTGGCACAGGCACCTCAGCATCTCTTCCTGTGTCCATACTAGTGATGCTACCTTTGAAGCTCAAAATTAGCCATGTCAGGAGTATTTACACACCAGAGCTTGGCAAACAATACAAATCAGAGCTTTTTATCCTAGCAAACATTTGTTAAACATTTTCCAGCTCATTACTGCCTCTAGGTGATTCTGGTACACACTAAAGTTTGAGAACATTTTTATAGTTTATATTTTATACACTGCTCAGGAGGATCAGCCTATGTTCTGCTTCTTCTTCAGACTCTCACCATGTTGTTCTCCTGGCATTCCTTCAAGTTTCAGGTTCCAGGGACAGGTAAAGAACTACCATGTGTGCTCACTATCTGCCTCCTTTAGTTCCAGTAAATAATATGCAACAACTGCAAATTCTACAGCCCTTGAACTCTCCCAGATCCATTGCACTTGTGTCGATAGTAGAAATACTTTTTCATTTCCTGGTCCATGCACTTTATTCACACAGGTAAAGCTACCGTGATTTTTCTCCAAAATGCTATCAAGTCAGGAGTGCACTTATGATGACCCCCACCCCTCCCCAATCTGTGAAGTGGGTCAAAAATCGCAGGCATCTGACTTGTCTAAGATCATCTGGTTAATTGTCAAGTCAGGAGAGAGACTAGAGTAGAGGCAAAGTGTAATCTTCCTCCTTCAGGATCACTTGGGAAATAGTCTACCAAGGGAGAAATGAAGACACCTGTAGACAGAAGTTAGTAAACGTTAAATTCCAGAATCATCACATAACTCCGTTTGTGAAAATCTAGCCGCCTAACATAAATCCTATGTGAACACCGTCTTTTTTTCCCCCCCTTTTAAGAGTTTTCATCTTTATTTATCTTCATTTTGCACTCTACCTTTCATCAATTCCCTTTTTAATTCCCAGGTGCCCTGCGTGCTGCATTCAGCAAGCTATTTCTTCTCTTGGATCTAGACGACTCGCAGCTGATTTCCTGTGGTTCAGTGCTCAACCACTTAAAAGGAAGCATGCAGTTTTTTCCTTTGTAGTCAGGTGGATGTGATTGTTTAAAACAAGCTTTCTTTCAAAGGCTCTCACAGCCTATACAAAAGCTTAATCATTGTATCTGTGTGTAGACTAAAATAAGACCTACCGTGCACCGTACAGGGGTGCCTGTTCTTTGATTTTTGAAAGAATAAAAGCTCCTTTTGTCTCCTTTTCAGTCTGACAAATTAAATTCTGGTGTTCTTGGTGAGCAATGAATTAATTCTAAAATTATGCACATGCATTTTGAAATAGTCTTCATTTTCTACTGAGATAGCATTTAGAATTGTGACTTTCATTTCTTCTCTACCTAGATCTGACTTCCTTTTCTCCACGTGTTTATTCGTCCTGCTGTATTGCCTTTCCTGCTTTACCCGCTTGTAATGCCTTCTTCAACATTTTGAAATCCACCATAGTTTCCCCTGGTTGTTAGCCCCCGACATTCGCAGGCATCAACTGCGGTGCGCAGTGGATAGATTTTGTGTGCTCATGAAGGCTTGCCACGAGCTTGTCCCTTCAGCTGGATGCCAGCAGCTTTCCCAGCTGGGTCTCCTCCAAAACTGCTCTCACAGGGCATCTCTTTCTCACCCAGATGGCAGGGGAAAGACAAAGTCAACATTTTACATTTACTGGGTGCGTGGATATAAGTCACTCGTCGTGACTTTCAGCACCATTTTAGGAAACACTGAACTTGCACAGCTGTCCCCTATTGGTCACTTTATCCAAAATTATTTTTATTTCTCATATCATAAAATTGCTAATGTTCAACATGCCTAAAGTGAGCTCTTTGATTCTTCAGAACTGGTGGAGCCAAGGCCTGTTGCCCTCATTCATTCAGCATTTATCAAAAGCCCGCCCAGGCATACACAGGGACATGTGGCTACCCTGGGGAGGCTAATTATTTGCTCAAGGTTTTCTTATTGAGGCCAGGGTTTTCCATTATTGTATACCTTTTTCATTATGCTCAAAATGAGTGATTTATTACCTGCACTACATATCAGTAACATTCTAACTTAATCGTAATTGCCTTGCTATTGCAATGTTGTGAACCAGATAACTTCTGAGGAGGCCTATAAGAGGGTTTTAAATGTAAAAGCTACAATAAATCACATGTTCCCAGTAAACAGTCGCGATGCCGTGCACCCCACACCTTCAGCATTTCAGCTCCCCGTGACCGTGACTTCAAGCAGCTGCCTGGGGGCTGGGGCAGCGTCTGTGCAGGCAAGTGGCTCTCCCTGCGCTGCACGGAGCAGCTTGTGTGCACACCATGCATCTCTTCAGCAGATGAGTGGTATCAGTGAAGGCTTTTTTTATATTCTTGCTCATGGGAGCTGTTTACTTTGGTGGGAACAAAACCAATTTGCAAGCTGCCAGTCTCCTGTGGAAGTCAGCCTTCCTGGCACACATCTTTTATTTATTCCAGTGATATTAAGTAACCCATTACAGAGTTACTTAGAGGAGCCCTTGGCAATTGCTCAGCTGTCCTGCCCATGATGTAGTAGAAATTTTAAGGGAAAGCAGGATGCACGCCAACGCCCCAGAAGACCTTCATCTAGCTGATGAGACAGGCGTGGAAACAGGTGGATTATACACCTGAGTAATTAGACAATCAGACTACATCATTGTGTTTAAATAGTTTTATAACAGTAATGAATTTTAACTTCTCCGGTTTCAGTAAACTACAGGCGTTGCAGACCAAACCCATGCTGTTGCCAGTTTTCATAAGCTTGATTGGAGCACAGCCACGCTCATTCATTCACATTTTACACAGTGTCTGGGGCTGCTTTCGCACTGTGACAGAGTTATTAAATAATTGCAAGAGACCAAATGATCCATAAAGCCAGAAAGTTTACTATCTGGCTCTTGACAGAAAAGGTTGGTTAACCTCTGCAATAAAATATGTATAAACCTGTATTGAAGGGATGAGTTCAAACACTATTGCCACTGTGTTATAGTATTTTCACAATATCTGTGCTGCATGGACAGGCCTAAGAATGATATTGAAATATGACCATCATCACACCAACGATAATAGAAAACCATTAAGCATTTTATAAGTGCTTCGGAGATAGCCTAGGTATTAATTGTGAATTTGGTAATAAATTCTTTTTTTTTTTTTATCAATGCCACAAATTTATCATCCTATTATGAACAAAAATGTGAAAAAGAGAAACCAAATGTTCTCTCTCTCTCTCTTCATTCAGTCTCCTGCATTTGGACTCTAGTACCTTACGTTTACGTTTAAAGAATTTTAAGTCTAGACATCAACAAATCTCAACGCATTCATATTTTAGATAAATTCTCCATTAGAATATTTCCTTTTGATTCATAAAAAAGTAACTTAGATTAAATGACTATTTCTTCATGGGATATTTCCAATAAGCATGATCATGACATGCCTCACAATTCTTTATTTTGCTGCTGTTTTTATCAGAACTTTGCCCTCTCTAATTTGATTGAACAGCCTGGACTCAGAGATTTACCAGCTTGTCAACATAAAAGCCCTTTATCTCCTTTGTTGAGCTGTGCCAAGAGTGAATGAGATAAAACCTGAAAAACACTTAGCACTGTGCTTACACATATGTGAAAAATGTTAGTTTTCTTCCCTTTTTGATACATTCTGTAGCATTTGAACATCGTTCATGTCATACTCAATGCAAATGTTCCTGTCATCTTAAACTTAGTAAAAGGATCGCCTGAGTGAAGCAGACACTGATTGTGCGGTTAAGCTTGTTTAATGCCTCTTAAAGCATTCATCCCAATCATTACCCGATAATGCCATTTCAAGATATTTAGACCTAGGGATGTTCTACTCCAAATGGCGGATAATACAATAATATTGTTATCAGAAGGCAGCCAGGACTTCTTTTATTCTTCTATCATATCACCTGGAACTATGTTGAAATGTGAAACATTAACCTCCCGGAGTCTGCCGATTTTGAGCCTCTATCTTTAAGAAAAAATGAAATGGCCTGTCATGAGGCTTCAAATTCTGGAATCAGTAATGTCTTTATCTTGTTATTTTTCTAGGATTTCTTGTGAATGCGCATGGAAGTATTGGGACATTTTTTAATTGCAAGAAGAAAGCAAAGTCTTAAGAAATTGCAGCTTCTTATTCTTGGTTTATTCCACAGTCTAATGCCTTCCTTTGTTTTCTATATAATAACTTGAATCCCCCAGCTCACAAGCTTTCCAAGACTCCCCACTGAGTACAGAATAAAATTCCATCTCCTGATCACAGGATTTAAGCTTAAAATTAAAGCTAGCCTAGTCCCCTATTTCTTGTTGAGTGTTAGGTCTGATTCCTTTGTTCGTTTCCTCAGTGCTGAGAATAGTGCCTGGCCCATAGAAGATGCTCACAAAATATCTGTTAAATTTAATTAATAACTGAAGTATGAACAGAACCTCCTCCACAACCACCCACTATTCACGGGTCTCTGAATGTGTTCTGCCCCTTACAACTTGGGGGTACTTTTTAGAACTCTTGAAATGCTACCCATACCTTTCAAAGCTCTGCTCTGTGAAACTTTTCCTGATCCTTCTGTAACCAAGGTTAATGTCTTTATTAAATTTTCACAGCACTCCTTACATCTGTTACAGTATTAAAGCAATTCACTCATTCAACAAATATCTGTTGTTTGAAAATGCCATCTGTAAAAGATGTATTGGACACCTATTCTGCAATATTCTGGGCACGGAGAATAGATGGTGAACAAGACTGACAAAGGCTCTGTTCTTACAAAGTTTATATTCTGATGGCCAAGATGGGTAATACAGACAGATACCTAACATCAGGCAATGGTATAGACGCTGACAAAAACCAAGGAGGAAAAGGAAATGAAGAATGATGGCTGGATGGCACTTCTAGACAGGGAAGTTCGAGTAAAAGGTGCGTGAGTAGAAAGCTGGATTACTCAAAGAAATATGTGAGGCCTTGTGCTAGGAGCTGAGAATATAAAGATCCATGAAACACGCTCCTTGCTCATTCGCATCATGAAGTGAGGATAATTGCACTCTAGGGTGTGGAAAGTACACTGATACAGCCTATGGGGGAGAGCCATTTAACACTGGTGTGGCTGCCTTGCTCTTTTATGTGCTTCTGTGAGCTTTACTACATGTCATCTCACCCAGGAAGGGACTATGTGTTCATCCTGGAATGCTCCAGCGTGCTTAGGGCCAGGTATATTCCAGACCCAGCGACTGCTTCTAGGTTCAGTGAGGTCCTGAGAGGAGACATCCCAGCACTTCAGCTGGAGCTGTGGGAGGAGCCATCTGCAGCTCCCATCTTGGTTCTCGGCAGAGGGAGCTGATTGCTCTCCCCTGTGAATTACTGTTCACACGGAGAGCCGCCGTGAGTGGGAGAGCTGCCAAAGCAGTGCTCCAGGCGGGACCGCTGGGGCTCCTGTGCGGTCATCCTCTTCCTTCTGTTTGAGAAGTTCACTGTCATCGTAATGGAAACAAATTGGTGGAACCTGGAGAATCTTGTATTGATTTCTCCCTGAATCATAAAAAATGTACCCAAGACCATACAGGACAGCTTGATTCATCTTGGTTAACAAAAGCTTGTCCCTGTTTTACTCCCAGGAAAATAAGGCATTTTTAAATGGAAAGTTGAAATTCCAAAGTCTTCAGGGACCCTTATTCTCATTCTCAGAGGCATATCTGAGACAGGTCTCTGAGAAATCAGCTGTTTTGATAAGGGACACTGGTGTTCAGTGAGGCAGAAAGAAAGAGCAGTAAGAAAGAAACAGGTTAATCTGTGCTCCTAGAAAGAACATGCATGGCATACTATTTAATAGCTATTTTTAATCACTAATTTTATTATATTATTTGCATAGGAGACAATATTGTGGGGGGGGTGTTTTGGGTTGTTTTTGTGTGTGTGTGTGTGTGTGTGTGTGTGTGTGTTTGTTTTTGTGGTTTTTGTGTGTGTGTGTGTGTGTGTGTGTGTTTGCCTGAGGATATTTTTCCATTGATTCTTAGAGAGAGTGGAAGGGAAAGGGAGAGACAGAGAGAGAAAAACATCGATATGAAAGAGACACATTGATTGGTTGCCTCCCACACTGTTGAGGCCAGGGAGGGAGCCTGCAACCGAGGCATATGCTTTTGACTGGAATCAAATCTTTCACCCTTCCGTCCACAGGCCAACACTCTATCCACTGAGCCAAACCAGCTAGGGCAATGATATTATCTATATTCAGTATCTTACCAATGGTAAGATTAGTCTGGACTGATCTGGATTTTGAGTTAGATGACAGTCAGCACCTACGTGTGGTGGTTATGATCATATGCACCTCATCAAGGTCACAGCTCAGAATTACATGATTCTATAGAATTGAAAATGTAGTTCAGAGCCATGTGTAGTCATTATACAACAAAATACACAACCTCCCTCCATCCCCTGGCTCCACTCTTCTCTCCTTCCACAATATCTCCTTTTCTCATGAATTGCTCCCCTGAGAGCTGTAAGTCACCTCCTTACATTATGCAAAGCCTTTTAGCTCCCTCCAGATTCTACCCCTAAGCTCACCTATCCAAACACAGCGTGGGAGTAGCAGACCCAAGGGTACAGAAACCTGTTCTTTGTGGTAACCCAGTCTTCTAAATCTATGTAAACACATGGCACTGTGTTTTAATAACATTCCTACTAACATGGAGAGGAACAGTGTCTTTCAACTTATTGGTTCTTTTCAGCTGTGGCTAGTGACAAATCATATATAAGCAGATTAGTGTTCATGCAAAGCCACCGGGTTACAGATGCTTAATATATATTTAGTCAGTGAGTGAATAAATATGAATGCATGCATGTTTAATTTGATGTATGAATCCATGGATAAATTAGGAGTGCATAGGTGAGAAATTCTTTGAAGAAGTGAATACTATAGGAAGATGACCTACGTGATTTTAGAGATCTGGATTGATTGAGGATAACAGTTCTAACTTCATCAATAGTCATGTCTTGAGAAGCTTTTCCGGCAATGTTGATGAGTTTGTGTTATGCAAATACATCTCTCCCATTTGGTTCTCGTCTCTGATATCACCAATGTGCAAGATAGGACAGGTGGTCACTATTACCATGTATGACCTTGGCATCACTAGAACCCACTTAGCAAATCAACCAGATACTATATTTATCACCAATGGGTGTATGCCTGTGAAAACATTAGATATATATATATATATGTGTGTGTGTGTGTGTGTGTGTGTGTATATATATATATATATATATTAGCATTACACATATAATACTTGTATGTGTAAATCACATGTGTATTTAAATTCTAGCACAACTTAATTTCTATGGATATTTCTCTATCCATTCCAAAGTTTTATCATGTTAATGCTGCTACACTTTTATTATTTTTTAAGTAACTAGAATTTTAAACCTTGGCTGGATTTAAATTTGTTTGGTTTTTACCAGTGCTGAAGCAGAGCGCACTGAGACTGGGCTTATTACTGGTTGACTGAGACTGAGGGCAGTCACTGGGAAGTAGTGTTGACCTTTATGTAAGATGATCAGCAGTTCTATTCACAACACTGCAGCAACCATAGCATATGCAATTCTGACCAAGTCAGTCTTTTGTTTTTGGCTAAAATATGTGATAAAGTGGAAAGAAGTGTGGCAGAAAGCATTGTTGTATCAAATAAATAGGCAGGCCATGGAGCTGTGATTCTAGGTTAATTAAACAAGCCTACAACAGAAACTCATACCATAGTTTGGAATTAAAGGAACAAAACCAAGTCCTGAGTAGGATGAAAGAGCTAACAAGACTAGGGTTCTGCTAGGAAAGCTTGAATTCTCACAGGAAAATGGAATCAAATCTAGAACTGAGAATTGGGCTGCCTCACATTGTCTGGGTCTTAGGAGATTTGGCAGAAACACTACTATCCAGTGGATTTGAGTCTCCCTGGAAGGAAAAACCAAACTAAGTGTATACCTGGCATGCTAATAAAGATGGTGCCATGAATATATTTCCAGGCTCATTTTCATTGGTTTAGAATTAGGTGGGATTAGTACTCGTGGTGGGTTGTGATGAGACCAGCAAGGAATGACAGATTCATAACCACTATTGAGTGGTTTAGGTTCTTAAAACTACTTTATGGAATTCTATGAATAAGTACTTGTGCTTATGTTTAATGAAATTTTTGAAAATGTGAAACATATGGCCATAAGTGCTAGGGTATAAGATGACTCATTTTATAATAATGCCACTTCATGATGTATTAAACATTTTTATTGTCCTGTGTTCAGAAAACTATAGAAGTGTTTCTTAAAGTACAAAATAGAGAACTTACTATCTTTGGAAGTTTTTTGCTTTTTGTGGTGCTCATTGCATAAAAGTTGGAAAGTTCAAAAAGGTATAAAGAAATATTTTTCAAATTGTAATGCCATCACCATCAAGACAACCACTATTAGCATTGTGGTTTTTGTCCTACTATCTTTGTGTGTATTATTATAGAGTTGCCACATATAAACTTCTCCCCCCTCCCCGAATCTGTTCTTTTTTTCACTGAACACTGTATCAGGCATTTTCTAATTGTTAAACATATCTACAAAATCTTATTAATTTTATTGGCTACAAAAATATCCCTTCATATAAACAGAGCCCCATTTTACTCACCTAATTTCACAGTGCCCAGCATTTAGGTAGTTGTCAATTTGCCATCGTTATACATACCTGGTAACTTAATGAGGAACATGTTTGGACATCTATAATTTTCTAAAATTCGGATTATATATTTAATCCTAGATTCAGAATTATTTTTATTCAAAAAAGTAAATGCCAGGGTTCTTACCCCAGCATTACAAAGGGTTCAGCATTCTGGAGAAAGGGCTGATGTGTAGATTCAAGAAGGAGTCCAAAGACGAAAGATAATTTTGAAAGTCATTGGGTGTCAGAGGATCTTCAGCCAACTTAGCAGTGGTTCTCAAGCTTTTTAATGCCGCGATATTTTAGTACACTTCCTCATGTTGTTGTGACCTCCAACCATAAAATTATTTTTGTTGCTACTTCATAACTGTAATTTTGCTACTGTTAATGAATCATAATGTAAATATCTGTGTTTTCCAATGGTCTTATGCTCTATAGCAGCGGTTCTCAACCTGTGGGTCGCAACCCACTGTATTAAAGTGTCACAGCATTAAAAAGGTTGAGAACCACTGAGCTGAAGGAACTAAAGACTACTTAGATAAGGACCCAGTACTATTTATTTAATTAACACAATTTGTCTAAGGCAAGGTGGAGATAATACACTTCAAAGGGTAGGGCACAGAAGCATTATCAGTTTGGGGAATAGCCTACAGCTGTTCAGGTGTTTGGCCAACAGAAGGCAATAAAATGTCCTGAGCTGTCTGGCAGCAGACCATTATCCTATTCAGGTTTGGGGGAAGGGCCATTTAGCCATTCCAATGGTAAACTACATATGTGGCTAACCCTTATTGAGACCCCCAAGCTTCTCCAACCTTTTGGTGAAACTCTTGTAATTATTACATGCTGGAATTGGTTCCTGCAGGTAAATATTTTATAGGTTATTGAAATACATTAAGAAGTTGCTTTCTGAAAATGTTATTATTCATATAACAATTAGTAGTATAGAAAAGAACCCATCTCTTTGTACTGTTGTCACAATTTAAGATTATTATATTATTTGCTAATTAGATGGGAGAAAATTGTATTTTGCTATAATTTTGATTTTGCTTTCTTTGATTATTAGTGAGGTAAAACATCTCTTTACATGTTGTCAGCTTTCTATTTTTTTAAACTTTGATTATCAATTAATTGTTAGAAAAATATCCCATGTACAGAGAAAAAGTAGAGCTGATTCTCATTATTCATGGTACTTATTTTCCATAAGGTCTCAGTGAACACTAAATTAGCAAATACCAAACCCTTATTCCTAAAGAAATACAGAGTTAGATGTCTGGGAGCCTCTGCTCATAACATTTTCATTCGCCGATCAATACATACCTTGTTTAGTGTGTTTCTGCTTAAAGACACCTTATTTAATATATTGTTGATTGATTAACATTAAACTCATGGCCAACAGCACTGTAACTCCTGCCTGAACAAAGCTAATCTGACTGCTGTGTGAATTTTCTCTGTAAGGCCTATCATAGCCTTCTTGTGCTTCACAACACTACACAGCACTCCAGCCCTACGCTTTGGGGCCAATTTAAACAGCAAAATGACCTACAAAAGAGCAAATAAGGTGGCGCTGTACCTACCACACTAAGGATGCCTTTTATATGGGGAGAGCTCAAACAAGAGGGCAGGCAGCCACCTTGCTCAGCCTGCGCTGGGAGTGGGAGGCCACTTAAATGTTTCCCCCCCACCCCCTATCCGTGTCTGTGAGACACTGTGAAAGTGCTGGGAGTGTGGAATTGGGGGCTACCAATAGTTTAAGGGAGGAGGTGAATTCAGAAACACAAAACCCATGAATAGTGAAGATTGACTCTATCTTCATCCTTTAGTGATCTGGCTACAGGTGAATGGGAATAAATATAGATGAGTAAAGAAATGAAGGAACAGACAGATAAAGATAATTTAATTCATATTAAAGGAAACTAGTAAAAAGAAAACTGTTCTTTAAAACCTATCCTTTTGAAATATAGATAGGAGTTGGCATAACTACAGCAAGGAAAGAGCAGAACTCAGAATGTCATAACCAGTATGCTGAGACCTGAGGAGAAGCAGCCACAAGAAATGGAAGGGCCACCAGGTGACACGGGGCAGAGGTGAATGACTGTGAGTCTCATTTGCCCACTTGTGACAATGGATGAGACCCACTGCTTTCTCCGCCACAGCATCAAAGTTAAGATACTTTCCTTAGACGAAATGGTTCTTACAGCTACATTCTGTCTCTCACAATTATAGCCCTAGGACTTTGCAAAATTTCCAATATGTTTTGTCAATTGTCTATCAGACATATATGTCAGATACTCAATGCCCAAAATATACCAAATATAAATATCAGAACAACAAAAAAAGTAAAGTACAGAATACTGTACATTTAAAGTGCAGAATAAAGCATTTTAATTGTAAAACTCTTGTCATATAGGACTAGACACTGTCAATAAATAGTTAATACCTATCAATCGCTATATTTCAAACATTCAACTGCTTTATATAAATGACATGTGAATTCAAATTATGTGAATGAGTTATTGATTTCTTTATTTTTACTTAACAAGCACTTATATAGTACTTGCTATGCTTCAAGCATTGTTTAATGCTTTACAAATACTAATTTATTTAATCCTTGTCACAGTACTACATAGTAGGTATTAGTATTAAAACCATTTTATGCATGAGGCATAAAGAAAGTAAATTGTCCAAGGTCACAGCAAGCAAATGGTAGACTCGGGATTTGAACTAAGTGCTTTGGCTCCATAGTTCATGTTTATAAATTATATTTCTTCACAACATTCCTAGGAGATTGCAGATAAAGGAACAGGGATTAAGTAACTGACCTAAGGCAGCAATGAACATACCGGTGTGTCTGACTCCAAAGCCTGTGTCTTTACGATTTATAGCTTCAGGTCACTAGCGGTTCGGTAATAAAACGGCAGAGGCTTACAATGGTTTCCCAAGCTGCTTCTAAGAATGAGGCTACTTGCTTTATCGCTTCCTGTTTTAATAGTGTAGCTAGATTATCGTTGCCATGATTCTAGATTGTGTTAGGGTCTTGGAAGCAGGTGCTTGTGGAATATAAGAAAAAAGCAGAAAAAGTATCAGACCATTCCAGATCTAAGAAAGGCAGGCAGTACGTTGTCAAGATGACCGGCTAGAACTCTGGACTGACGCTGTCTGCATTCAAATTGGGCTGCTCTGTTACCCTCTGTGAGGTTTTGGTAAATGACTTCATCTTTCTGGACCTCAGTTTCATTAGTAAAATTGGTACAATTCTCCCTCTTCAAACCATGATTGTATTGATGTGAGGATTCAATAAATTAATACTCACAAAGCACTAAGAAAGGTTGTTGGCACATAGTAAACATACAAATAAAACATCTCTAATAAAAACTTCACTAGCAACTTTAATCAATTAAAAAAGAAAAAAAAGTTTAAAAAAAGAAAAACTTTACTAACAAATACTTTAAAATTATGCAAACTTGACTTTTACTCAGTCTCACCGCTTGTATACAAGTAGCTTTCCAATTTTTTGTGGCCACACATCTCTATCATTAAAATTAGCATGCATACCAATATCCTTATTTTATGTATAAACTATGGAAATGGATTGCTATAGTAATAGATTCCATACAGTTTTAAACTAGACTACCGAAACGGTTCACCAAGTCTTAGTTTATCTTTCCCCAATGCCAGGAGCTCCCCTGGACATCCTGGATCATTGCACCTCCCCTCCGCAGAGTTCTTTGCTCAACGGTACCTGTGGCCTCCTCCAGTGACATACTAAAGAAAAAGGGTAACTGCTGAAGAAAAGCAATTATATCCATTACCATCTGAGAAAAATAATAGTTTCTTTATTCTCCCAATATTATTCACATAATCAATATTCTGTGTTATCTCAACTGAGCCCTTTATCAAAGGCCAGATGTCTGGGGGCCAAGGCCAAGTTTACCTTAAGTTGATTCTGCTTTTCACTCTTTTCCTTTTTCTGACTCTTTGGTGAGTAAAGGTCTCTGTCATGGGTCAGAGATGAATATTTCGCTTGTGAAAGTCACTGAAAAATCAAATTTACATGAAAGGGAGGGCAGAGGAGCTGGTTAATGGAGACTGCTGTGAGCCAAAATTCGGAAATCTAGTTTGCTCTTCTAGGTGATAAAAGAACAGAAATCTTGAGAAGTGATGCTCTTAAAGGTGGAAGAAGTTGAATCCTGCTATTGCAAAATATAGTATACTCATTCTTCAGCTTATGTTTTCCTCTTCTATCCCAAGGAATATAAACTCTTTCAATGTACAGGCAGGAAGGAAAAGAAACCTTCTCCTTTATACAGTCTAAACTCAGGGCTACTTTAGCTTTGAAACAAACAACAACAACAACAAAAAACATGTTTGTAACAAATAACCCATATATCAGAAGAGTCGCATAGAAAAGGGCAAACATAGATCCTTTTGGGACTGTTTACTAGTATAAGTATCGAGGAGGTACCTGAGGGGAAATAATATCCATAGATCACAGAGGTGATCGGAGAGCTGTAGCTGATACCACTCCTTCGAAGTGCTGAAATCGTTCCAAAGGTCTTTGAAATGATTTTCTCTTTTGGCAACACGTCTGCAAAGGGAAATATCCCTGAGCTATGAAGATGAAAGATGTTATACTTCACAGTAATAAAAATACCTCATTAAGCATTCTTTAGAAACTGTTTTAGTTCATAGTCTCCTTGTAAATAAATATTATTCTTTTATGTGTTTTTTGAATATTACTTTCACATACTAAATGGTAGTTATGCATATGTGTTTGTAAAATAAGAATTTTGTAAGAATTGCAGTGTTTAATAAGAGTAGAAACATATCAATAAATCCCACTCATTTATTAAACAGCTATGTATTGAATATCTATTACATGACATACTATTTCATGTTCCTGGGATATATAAATGTACAAAATAAAATAAAATAAAAATTCCATTGGAAGACACTCCTGCATGGTTTTTCATACCCCTAGTTGTTTTCCTGAGAGTGCCAAGAATGCACTGACCTTACCCCTCTTTACCTGATATTTCTCAGGGTTGTGTTTGTAGCAAGCAACCTTGATGGATGAGGTAATGTCTCCTTCTGGGTCAAAAACAAAACAAAACAGGCTTACTTACTTGCTCACTGAAAAACTGTGGTTTCCTTTATTCATTATGCCTTGGATACAGTGCAAACCTACTGTGTGTGTAATATCTATTTGCATACACACACACACACACACACACACACACACACACACACACACAAACAAACATATCACCCCTATAGAATTTGGGGGACAAGAAATACCAACGGACACATGATATTCATGACACTCAATATGCTGAGAATAATAAAGCAGTTTGTTCTGACCCAGGAGTCTCCTGTCTTTTGCCCTCATTCAAGAAACATGAACAGGACAACTTTTTAGCTTTAGGGTAAATTCAGTCGCAGACATGACAAATCTCTGCCCTCATTCAATTTTCATTCCAGCCCACATTGTTTCAATTCTGTCCTGCTTTCGTATATCAGTAAAAATGTAAAAACCCTTTTGCTTATTTCTGTACCTTGTCTCAGGGCCTCATCAACTGGGTCTTTTACTTATGTTTCATCACCAAAAGGAGAAAGTCATCTGTCATAGAACATGCCTATGTATTATATTTTGTAGGAGATTAATTCTTGAGCAGTATGGTTTTATTTTTACAGGACATTCACTGCTCTAAGGCAAAGATGACAGTTTAAACACTAAGAGACTGAATCATTGTGTAGATCCGTCACCAATGAATTGCTAAAGGCAAGCATTTCAGTCATGTTTTTGCTGTCAGTCAATACCAATTAGTGATATTTTATAAGCAGGATTTCTCTTTCAAAATCATTTTATAATATTCAGGTAACTGTTTCTTTGAACAACTACTTGGTTTTTAGAGATGGATTTACAGGCTCACTATTGATGAACTGTTTAGAGGTTTATTATGATGCCACAGTTGGTGAGATCTTCTGGCATATAAAATATAGCAGTTTTTAAATGGCTTCTAATACAAAAATTATTTGTGCCTATTAGCCATGAGGGTGATATATCCTCTTTTCAATAAATTGTGTTTGTTTGTTTTTTCCCCCCATTGAAAAGTACCCCAGGAAGATAAAGTGTCTAGAAATTAGTGAGGAAGGAAGACATGTTGACTATGAGGCTTCAGGGGAAAGCTGTTAAATGTCATTTTATAATTTAAAATTAAGGAAAATATATTTAGCAAATGTTTATTGATTTACTCATTGATGGAACTTAGTTTAACTCTTAACATACACTAATGTGATCAATATCAAGGCAAAGATGTTCTGGAAATGTGCAGACAGAGTTCTCACCTTATCCTAAGAGTTCTATGAAAGGCTTCTGGAGTTGACACTGGAGCTGAGTCTTAATTTTATTTTTCTAGTAGATATTGAGTAACAATTCCATACTAGACTATGTATAAGTAATTTTTTATTCATAATTTTTAAAGGTATTAAAAACAAACAAGAAATATTATGAAAACTGTGTATAAAGTCAACCAAAAAAATGGGTATGTTTATAGAAAAATCATAGATAAAAGTGCGTCTTTTGGTTTTGACTATTCATTGAATATTCAATGAATACTCATTCAATTATTCATTGACAACCAAAAAAGATGAAGTAACCCAGTAACCCAGCTGCCCCTCTCCCACCAGCCTTTCCAGCCTCTGCTTTAATCCCAACTCTGCAGCACTGGATTGTTTTTTAAAATTTAGCATTTCTGACATATGGAGCCAGCATTGATTCATTTCTTCCTTTTATATATATATTTTTAATGATTGCTATTTTTATTTGGGATAAGTATAGTAAAGGTGTTTCAAGCTTAAGGACAAAAACAGAAATCAAGCATCCCGGTTTCACCCTTCCTAGCAAAGTTCAAAATGAAAGTGTATAATCTTTGGCCTGGTGTTGCTCTCCGGGATGACTTGATCTTTGGAGAGTTTCGTGGCTCTTGTTGAGTATTTTGTTTCATTGCGGTTGTGAAATGATGTTCTGACCTGGATTATTATGATGTGTTGGGCTTAATGGGGCTATATTGTTGCCCCAGATGAAATACTGTGTGGGAAAGTCATTGAGCAGGTGGAAAGTGCTGTTTAATTCTTCTCACCGGAAAGGCTCCTGGTGGTATTGAGAAAATGTCAAAAGCAGCAACCCAGGTTGGGAGAGCTGAAGAATAGCAAATGTCTCCTTCTGCCATTGTGTGAGCCTTTTAACCAAATGGCCTGCCTCATGCAGCTTTATTTTGCATTGAGATATTCCATGTCCCTCAAACATTTCTCCGATGGTGGTAATGAATTGCATTGCCCTCTCGGTTGTAAGAGCGTGGGCACTCTGCTGAGGAGCCATATGGTTCCCATTTATTTTAATGTGTCTTTGACATCAGGAGAATTGCTGAGACAGCAGAGAAAAGTGCTTACACCTTGGACTGCAGCCAGAACTGCAACTATTTATGTTTAGTAACGACTACCTTTTTCCCCAATAAAAAACAGGATGGTCTTAAAATGATATCCATATTGAGATTTTTGTAAAATGAGAGTATAGGTTTATATATTTTTGGAAATAACTGTTACTTTAGGAGCAGTGAGATATGTTTCTTTAGCATGAAGTTTTAGGGTCTAATTGCACATATGAGAGATTAAGGAAACAAGCTGGGAAGTAGGCGGTACTTATTTTCTCATGATTTTTATTTGGTTTAATAGCATCACCAAGATAGTACTCTGCATATGTAATGCTTTCCATCTGTGATTTTTAAGGCACTTCCAAAGGTGATTGTTTTTGATAATGTAACTATGAGGTAGATAAACATAATTCTGAAAATATTAGTGTAGGAACTGAGAAATGCAGATGCTCATTAATATAATCTGTATAATAGATTTTAGTATTAGAATTCAGATTTTTTTATTTGTTTTATTATTTCACAAATTATCATTTTCCCAGTAAAAGGACAGAACAATATTTCCTCTAATTTATTATTAATACCATGATATGCTTACAATATATAATAGAAACATGTTATTTTTAAAAAAATAAAAAGACATTGAGGTAACTCAATAATTATGTATGTTCCATGTGTAAATGTTAACAATGAGTGTAGAAACCTCAAAGATTCCTTGGAAAAGTTTACTGTTACCTAAAGAAATGTACATAGTGTAAAAAGAGAAAAGAGCTGGTAACATTGATCAAAATTCTATAAAATGATTTTCCTCATAATAATGTAGAATGGTTAGCTGACTATATGGAACAGGAAAAAAAATTCCAACATCCAGTCTCCTTTAGGCAGAACTGATCAGTATGCATGGCCTAAATTTAGCAAAATATCTTAATGTCACATTGTGTTTTAAATCATTTTGCTCAAGGATCTTAATGTATAGACTGTAGGTGATGTGTCATGTAAAGACAAAATTGAGCCAGAAGGAAGACTGTTCCAAACATAGAATCAGAACACCAAAATTTATGATGCCCAGTACTATAAATTTGATGGATAAATTGATGCAAAGGGAAAATTAGAATGAAAATCAGTAGATTGCTCAGTTACTGGTACTATTTTAATCTGTAGTTTAATCTAAATTTGTTTTAGTTTAACAATTCACCATCCCCAATGTCAATGGTGTTTTGTGCTGGTGGCTAGGACATTCTGCAGTCATATCACATTTTCAAGGAAACGTCAATTTAATGTAAGAGGGATGAGGATCAGTGCTAAGTCAATTGCATGTTAAGATTTTATATAAAAGAGAACGTGTTTTTTTCTTTTAACTTTTGCTGTTTCAATGTTTCAATTTTATAACGTTAAAATATAATATTTATTCCTTGTGTCCTAAGTGTGAGAATAAAACGACCCTTTCATTCCCACCCCACCCCCTTTTTTTTTTTAAGATTACTCACAAGAATTAGAAAGTGCAGGGAGCATCTTTAATCAGGAGAATGTGTAGATGAAAAACAGCTAGTTCTGAAAGATGATTATTCTTTGATATTTAATCATTTAAATTATTACATCAGAGCTGGAAGGTCAAAGTTTACACTTAATTTTTATAGGCAGGTTTCCTAATGTACATCAAAATCCTGGGTGGTAAACCTTACATTTTTCCAAGCCGGGAATTGCAAATCAGAGATTATGCTATTAAATGACCCCTCTAATGTCAAATGCAGCTTGCAGTGTGCTGGGCAGCTGCATGGAGAGACTCGGGAGAAAGCTGGTTTCCTCTATGCAGCTCTCTCGCTTGCTTGTGTGGATATAACTGACAGACTGAATGGATGACGACGTGACATGCATGTTTATGACCCAAAACAAAGCTTTAGTCATCCAGCCTCAAGGGTCATCCTTTTATGTTATTTCTAGACTTGCTAATATTTTTTGTTGAAATGCATGATGCAGATTTTGTACACCTCTTGATAGAATACTTATTATTTTACATAGTCTTCTATGAGAAGGTTTTATTTTTGGTTTTTGGTGTGATACACTAATGACTTCAAAGCACCTCATCTGAAATTATTTCACTCAGAAGCTGCGATACACAAAACATATTATTAGTCTCCAGGGCAATTCATTGGGAATATTTCTAACAATATTAGAGTGGAAAATGCAGCTAAATGGTTAAACTACCTAATTTTGTCCATGAATTATAAAACTATTCCTCCTCTACAGAAGGACTGAAATCAGAATGACTGCTTCTTATATATCTTTATCATATTTTATATGGTTCTGTTTACTTGCTGCTTTACCAACTAGTACATAAGTTGGCTGGATGGTGTGAGATGGAAAAGTGGCATTTAGGGACTGGGGGAGAGGTGTACTGTAATTTTAAAAGCATTTAGAGCTATCAGTCTCGCTATAGGGAACCAAATACAAATGTGGACTTGGCATCTCAAGTCTCACTATGGGTGGGACCTATTTTTCTTTGCTCTTTTGTTTTTTAATGCTACTTTCATAGTAATAGGGGCAGTAGGAGAAGAAGAAAAATGGTTCCTGATTTGTTTCCTACTATCTGGGTTCTGACATTTTCTCACATTTGCTGACTCTGTCTCAGTACCTTTTTGGAAATGCAAAGCACTTTAATTCCAAAGTATTGGATATATACAATATTGCTTCTAATATGTACAGCATTTTGGGAGAGTCTTTTTTGTTTGTGATTGTTTGTATGTTTTATGCTCTTCATAACTGCATGTAAAATAATGTAATATTTGTAATAGATCACTTTACATTACACACTTTAGGTCATTTGTATTTTGTGCGTGGTTGGAAAGAAAATATTCCCAATAAGTCTTTACTCTTATTTTGCCTCTCATTCACCCAGGCCCCAAGAGTATCAGTTTTTTGGAGTTTCTCACACTTGAATGATTTACAACTGCCCTAAAAGCCTTACTTGAGCAAAATAACAAAAGACAAAACTAGAGCAACTATATTCAGGAAACTTGAGGATTAACTTAAAGGAGGACAATTAAAATAAGGATGAATTGCTTTCTATAGCAAACTATGCTGTATTTTCAAAGAAACTATTCCTGTATTTCTTGGTTGCCAGGTTGATTTTTACTCCTTACTTAGGGTTAAGATTTGAGAACATGTGGGCAACACTCTCCTGAAAAGGAACCAACCTTGATAGTCATGTCAAGATGGATAACAATGTGAGACTATGATCACAGGAAATTTGCAGAAGTCACTTGTAAAGATTAGGACTTATTAAAAAATCTTAATCACTTTAACCATTGAAAATTGATTTCATATATAAGCTATTAGGCTAATTTCTACATAAAATATTTCCTGATGAAACAAGATTTGGGGTTTGTAAGCTAGGCTTCCTGACTTCCTAAGTCTGGTTTGATCTTAGTTTGTTTTTCAAAAGGTACAAAGCAACATGCACACTTCCAAAGCCCCAGATTCATTTGATCTGTATGTTTTAAAAACTTGTATTTAATTGCCCAAGATTTACCAAAATAAACAAGCTATTTTCAGCAATTTCACTTTGCTTCTACTAAATTTCCCCCAGATAAATGAAAAATAAACTCAAAGTACAGACTTTCAAATCACCTGATGTTTTCCTTCTGAGCAGAGTGCACAGGAGAGAGAAGTGAGCTAATGACTTCAGGCCCAAACAGCAGAACTAATATTTTTCAGGGTTTACCCCATGTTTAACATTACGCTGGGCCATGAACTCTCAACTTGCATGTGCCAGATTAAGTGGCAAAACACTTACCTCTACTGCTTCCCGCCTTCACAGCTACACCCAAGCTTTGCTGATGGTTGTTGGCACAAGAACAAGCCTGCGTTGAGAGGGTGACTGGCTTGCTCTGCCAGCATGGGCTCCAGGATGGCAGCATTATGATGGTGTCCATCTGGAATGGCCTGGAATCTGGTCTTCTGCTTTGCAGGCCCAGATCCTTGATTGAAACGCAAATGTGGGGTGTTTGAATCTGTTCATTCTCTCGCAAAATCGAAGCATGAAGTCATGGACAAAAACGGTTAGCAGAAGCAAATTTATTGAGAGAAGCCAGTCCTGGAAAAGGTGCAGGGGTTCCAGGAGCAGGCCAGTGTGTTCAGAGCTTTCTTCCCATGTTACAGTCGGGTGTTAAAATCTATTAGTCCATGTGGAGAGTCCCACATGGCCATAAACCACATGAATGCAGGGGAGCATGTCTCCTGCCATCAACCCAAGAATCTAGCACAGCAGGGAGAGCAGAGAGAAGAGAGGAAGCATGTGCACTCTTTAATTTAGGGACAGATGCATGTCTTGCTAGTTCTTGATTGGTCCTATCAAAGAATCCTGCCTTAGCCACATCCTTGGGATTGGTTTATATATCTCACTATCTTGTGATTGGTTATTTGCAAGCTGCCTGTCTTAGCAACATCCGTACATATTAAAGTTTGTCTCCTATGTGTGACCTTCGTTCCCCACCCAGCTGCGTTTCCAGGTTCTATTTCCTACCCCCCATCGTGGTTCTTGTCTCTGTCTATCCGGCTTCCCTCTGTCTCCGCATGATGATGTTCTCTGTGTGTGAGGAGAAGGCAATTTCAGATGACATGGTATGCACTAATCACATTCACTAATGGCTAAAGTATAAATTTGAAACAAATCATTTGCAGTAAGAAACAAAATTGATGTGTCAACTCATTAGTCTTATTGACTTGAAGGTGTATCCCAATTTATATGAACAGGTTGGTTTATGAGTGTGGAAATTAAACAAAGTCAGTTGAATTTTCTTAGAGATTAATGTGGTTCAACTCTGATACCTGATATATTCATCTCCTCTGTGGGATCAGAATATTGGTCTTATCAGAATACTGTCTCACCCTGGAAACACACTGCCCCAAATTTAGTTTTGACTTCCATTTTTTAACCCACTCTGCTCATGAACTAGTTATATATTTTGTAATACAGATTATTTTACTTTATCTAATTAAATTCTTACCCTGGCACTGCGAATGAGTGACTTTCCCATTTTTATTTAACATTCATTTCTAAGGCATTTTTAAGGAAAAATAACCTGCTGATAGCTAATTTCAGTCCCTCTGAGCTGCTTATTTAATTTATAGAAATCAACATTATCACCATAATATGTGATCATTTTTTAGTAACACCAATATGCACGTTATGATGTGGTGACCATAATGGTGTTCCCAAGAGCTGTGTCCTAGGCAGCATATGCAGTATTGTTGCATTCAGATACTTCTGCTTTGGGGTTGTGTGTGGGGTAGGGGGTGGAGGAAGTTAATTATAAATGGGATAAAAGAAAATGAGCTGAAAGACACCAAAACATTAGTATTGTGCATGAAAACAGACTAATTCTTTTTAAAGCAGTAATGAAAGACAACTTCTCCTGCCTTTTTCTTGCTCTTGATCTCACAGTAGTAAACTGAACACAAAACTATAGAAGCACAAAGCTGAGTTCAAGCATTCTGCAAAGGGCACAGATTACTAGGTAGGTATACCAGGGAGGTTTTGGATTTCCTAAGTCAGGTATGTCAAGTGAATTTGTCTGTTTTTTCCAGGCTTGAAAAACAGACTCTCTTTTTATGACTTCATTTGTGATGTTAGTCAAATTGGGGCCTAGAGGCAGGAGATAGCCCATAAAAGCCCATGCTAGTGCTCCAATTCAATCAGAGGAGAGACGCGGGTGGCTCCTAAGTTTTCAGGAAGCCCATACTTAAAACATGCCTCATACAGCTGATCTTATAGCATTTCAAAGCCTTCTATTTAAATATACTTTGTAGGCTTTTCAATCATTCTTTCCTTAGTGCTATTTATAATAATGCAAATGCTAAGACAACCATAAGCACAGGTTTGACTTGTGAAGGCTTGTGGGACAGAAGCAGCACTAATCTAGCACAATTTAACAGTGTTAGTGATGCCAAGAACCCAGGTGAAGGGGCCCCTGATCTCTATTAGAAAGTCCTCTCTGGACTGACTTTCTGGAAAGGATAATCTGTTTTGTTTTGTTTTGTTTTGTTTTGTTTTGTTTTGTTTTAGAAAATGGTGGTACAATACGTTCATGCAGAATATTGAAGAGTTCTTCATATAACTTAAAAATACAGATCCACGATCTAAATAAATTTTTAAGAAAGAAATTGATCTAGAGTACCATGAATTGTCTAAGAAGACATAAGTAATAAAATTGTCAGAGGTGCTCATAATAATTATCTTAAATTACTACATTAATATTTTTTCTTATCTATAAAAGTACGGCCTTAAAAGATAATGACTTCAGGGCATCATTTTTATGATATCAAGGGTAAAAAAGGTTGAAAATTATCACCCCAAAATCAGAAGCTCTAGCCTGCTGTAAGGGGTGACAGATGAGGTTGTCAGATCACCAGGCAGATTGTTGAATTTTGCTTTCTATGGTGATCTTTACATTTTTTACAAACGCTTCTCTTTTTTGAGGTGATTTAAACATACGGTTATGAAGCAGATCAGAGCTTTCAAATCAAAGGTGAAAGTTGTCTCTGCTGCCAGGAGTATATGTTGCAGCGAACATACACATAAATAAATGGGGAAATTATGTACGCGTTTGAAAGCATTTGCTTTCTGGCAATCTCCTTTGGACAAGTATAGCAGTAGAGAAGAGGGAAGGTGGGGAAGCAAAAATCATGCCCAAACATCCTATTTCTCATACTCTCTATTCTTCTAAATCTGGTCATTCTGTCTGAGCTCAGCACAGGAAATGAAAGTTTCATGGTCCAGGATCACCAGCTGGTTTATTCACCAATGTATCTAGAACATGCCTGGTGCCTACTAGGTCTTTGGTTAATACTTGTTGAATACATAAATCTGTGAAATGAGATTAATCATAGCAGCCTCTTTATATTTGGCTTAAATATTTTATTGAGTGAGGTGGGGAATAAGACCAAAAAAAAAAAAAAAACTTGAACCCACTTGGAAGAAGATTCTTATATAAATTCGAAGTGATATTGTAGCCTTTTTTTTTTTTACATTGCCTATGCAGCCTTCCAAATCAAGATCATCTCTGAAGATAGTAGCAGTTGACATCTCTCAACCTTGTGCAACTCCCTGACTTCCACTCTCACTGTGACATGAGGTTTAAAACCCTGGGCTCAGGAATAATGAATCCCAGCTTCACCACTGGTTATATGTCCTTGGCTATGCTATTTAACTTTTGATGACTTGGTTTCCTCAAAATGAAGATGGAGACAAGGGTAATATCAACCCAGGGAGTTATAAAGATAAAATAATTCATGTAAGGTTCTTTGCATAATCCACAACTTACGAAGCACATTGCAAATGTTAGTTTTTGTTATTTTCTGCTATTCAAGGATTTATTCTCAGTTCATTGTTTCTTCCTGTCTGTTTTTCTATTTGAGCAAGTATTAGTTTCCTAAAGCTGCTGTAAAAAAAAAAAAAATGCCACCAACTCAGTGGCTTAAAACAGAAATTACTTGTCTCACAGTTCTGGAGACTAGAAGATCAAAGTCAAGGTATTAGCAGGTTCATGCCCCTCTGAAAGTTGTAAGGGAATAGCCTTTTCTGGCCTTTTCCAGGTTCTGGTAGCCCCAAATATTCCTTGGCTTTGGCAGCAAAATCCCCATCTGTCTCTATCTTCACTTGGGCTCCTCCCTGTATCTGTACATCATCCCTCTGTGCATGTCTGTGTCCAGTTGTTCCCTTTTTTATGTGGACATCAGTCATATTGGATTAAGACCCACCCTAAATACCTTACCATAACATGATCACCTCTATAATGACACTATTCCTTAATAAGGTTACATCCAGGGTATTGAGAGTTAGAACTTCAATATATTTTGGGGATGAGGAGGCACAGTTTAATCCAAAACAGCATTATTCTGTATCTGTCTCTTCAATTCATTGTATCTTGGAGAAGTATCATATAATATAGCAACAGACCCAGAGCTTTTGGGTTTAAGATTAGTTTTGCCACTAACTATCCACACTGAAAGAAACTACTCAAATTCTTCAAGCTTGGGTCACTTCACTATAAAATAAAAATATGGTCTAGATCCATGGTCGGCAAACTGTGGCTCATGAGTCACATGAGGCTCTTTGGCCTTTGAGTGTGGCTCTTCCACAAAATACCACGGCCTGGGTGAGACTATTTTGAAGAAGTGGTGTTAGAAGAAGTTTAAGTTTAAAAAATTTGGCTCTCAAAAGAAATTTTAATCATTGTACTGTTGATATTTGGCTCTGTTGACTAATGAGTTTGCTTACCACTGGTCTAGATTATGTCTAGCATGTCTTTCAACTCTAAAAGTTCCTGATTAGGATGTGACTTTCTTTCTGTCACCTACTGTATCAACCCTCCATGATGCTCTATGCATCTTGAGTCCCTATCCTATATAATAAAAGGCTAATATGCAAATCAACCAAACAGCAGAGTGACCAATTGCTATGATCTGCACTGACCACCAGGGGGAAGATGCTCAACACAGGAGCTGCCTTTTTGGTGGTCAGTGCACTCCCACAGGAGAAGCACTGCTCAGCCAGAAGCCTGGCTCACAGCTGGCGAGCTCAGTGGCAGTGGCAGGAGCCTCTAATGCCTCCACTGCAGCACTAAGGATGTCTGACTGACGGCTTAGGCCCCCTCTTTATAAGGCCTAAGCCGTCAGTCAGACATCCCCCGAGGGTTCCTGGACTGAGAAAGGGCACAGGCCTGGCTGAGGGACTCCCCTCCTCCCCCTCCAGTGCACAAATTTCGTCCACCAGGCCTATAGTAACTAATCATAAAAGATCTCATGGCATTTTCAATGGTCTCAGCATACACTTAGATTAAAATCCCCCTGTCCATAATGCTATTTAATCAGATTCATATCAAATAAAAACTTTGTTAAATTTTAATTGTAAAAATATCTAAATACTGCCAGTAAGCTGCTTTTGTGTGTGTGTGTGTGTGTGTGAATTTTTATTGCTTTTTAGAATTTTCTGAAATTTTTAAGTAGACACATATTTTATGCCAAGGGACTTGGAACAACAGAAATGGCCTCTGTATCAAAATGAGACCCAAAGTGTGAAGGTTTGTAGTATGTCTTTTCTGATTAAAGTCTGATGCAACTCATGTGAAAACCATAAAACAGAGACTTCAGAGGCTTGGGGAAATGAGTAATTTATGCTACAGATCCATAGACTATTGGCAACTTTCCTAAAGTTTTGTTTAGACTACTGCTATTTGTGGAACTTCAACGTCTCTCCACCACAGCTAGAGAAAGATTGAAGAAATGAGAGAAATATGCGCTCATCCTGATGTATGACCTATTTTGTGTGTCCCCGCCAAAAGGGATTGGCCAAAAGATTCAGGTGGCAGTTTCTGATTCTTGGCCTCCTCTGAAACCGCCACCCCAAGTGCTCACTGTATCCTGCTCCTTTCTCTTCCAGCATCCTCCATCCTCAAAAGGGAGAAGCGGCTGCGGACCAGGAATGTGCACTTCAGCTGCGTCACCGTGTACTACTTCGCCCGGAGGCAGGGCTTCACCAGCGTGCCCAGCCAAGGGGGCAGCACGCTGGGCATGTCCGGCCGCCACAACAGCGTGCGCCAGTACACGCTGGGCGAGTTCGCCCGGGAGCAGGAGCGCATCCACCGGGAGATGCTCAGAGAGCACCTCAGGGAGGAGAAGCTCAACTCTTTAAAGCTAAAGGTAAGCAGAACGGGAAACTCACTTTTTTGCCGAATCCCGTGTCTTTTCTTTAATTTGGTTGAGTTAAGCATTTTCATGGTTACATCCACAGGCCAAAATGGGTATTTTACACAACAGACTGCCTGCTACAGCTTTTCTTTCTTCCTTCCTTTCTTTCTTTCTTTCTTTCTTCCTTCCTTCCTTCCTTCCTTCCTTCCTTCCTTCCTTCCTTCCTTCCTTCCTTCCTTCCTTCCTTCCTTCCTTCCTTTTTTTTCTTTCTTAAGCAAAATTGGTATAGTGTCTTCACTGAAAGGAATGATGTGGGAAAGTTCCCTGATGTTGCATATGCATAATTCATTCTGTGAGGTGGTCACTGCTGCCGTCATGGAGGTCTTCTCCCTGTTGGCTGCCCTGCTTCTGGCCGTGGGGCTGGTGCTGCTGGTGTTGCAGAAATTGCAAGAGAAGTGGCAGACGGAAGGCATATATGGCCCACAATGAGGAACACTTCTTCCACACAACCGAGGCCCACACTCCCTAGGATTCCAAGGAGACAGTGCAGGGCTGCCTGCCCACCTAGGTCCCCTTCCTCTATCCATCTCCCTCCCTTGCTGTGTGACCTTGGGGGAAGGCTGATCCCTTTCTGGGCCTTCAAACTCTGGGCTTAAAAATAGAAGGGAAGCCAAAACCGGTTTGGCTCAATGGATAGAGCGTCGGCTTGGGGACTGAAGGGTCCCGGGTTCGATTCTGGTCAAGGGCATGTACCTTGGTTGCGGGCACATCCCCAGTAGGGGGTGTGCAAGAGGCAGCTGATTGATGACTCTCTCTCAACGATGTTTCTATCTCTCCATCTCTCTCCCTTCCTCTCTGTACAAAATCAATAAAATATAGTAAAAGAATCACTTAGACCATATTTAAAAAAAATAAATAAATAAAAATAAAAATAGAAGGGGAAAAGGTGCTTCAGAACTCTGCCCCTGAGGGCAAGGGAGGGTGCGGATGCTCAGTGTGTGTGTGTGTGTGTGTGTGTGTGTGTGTGTGTGTGTGTAAAATTGGTAGTGAGATATAATAAAACCTTTTTTTTTTGAAAAGGTGTATTATTGAGTAATTCTATTATAGATCATAGATCCTGTGTTTTGGCTAGGGCTAACTGGTATCACAAGTAGCTACAGTTCCTTTTCTCCTGGAATTTACATATTAATATATTAACTGGAAAGGAAAATATTAATCATGTAGACAAAATAGAATCACAGCTGTATTAAGTGCTATGGAGGAGAGTTGGAAGGTGCTGTAAAAGTATCTAATAGAGGAGTGTGATCTGAAGGTCAAAGAAGGTTTCTGCAAGGGAATGACAACTGAGCTGAAACCTGAACAGATAACTAGGCAAGAAGGAGAGGCGAGATTGGTTCCAGCAGCAGGAAGGCCGGAGCTCTCTGTGGCAGGAAGAAGTGAGCACACAGAGGCGGGTGTGGCTGCAGCAGAGACAGAAAGAGTGAAGAGACATGAAGGAGTTGGGACAGGCCTTGTAGATCCTGTTGGAGCTTTGTTATTTCTCTCTTCATCCTTAGGCCATCGGAAATCATCCAGCAGTTCTCAGCATGGGTTTGGGTTGGTGGGATAATGTGATCTGGTTCATGCTCTGATGTGAGAATATTTTGGGGGTACAGGGTGGGGACAGCCATGTGTGTGTTGGGGGCAGGGGGGGGGGCATGTGGAGTTAGACCAAGTAAGAGGCTATTACAACAGTCAAGGAGAAAGATGATGGTGAGCTAGATTAGATTGATGGTAGGGAAGATGAAGAGATAGTCAGAGGGAGAAATTTAGGGAGTAAATCAACAGTTCTTGATAATGGGTGGATTTGGAAGGAAAAGAACAGCTCCTACATTTCTGGCTTACAAAAATGAGTAGGTTGTGGATGATAGTATCTTTCTCTATGACAAGGAATAAGACAAAGAACCCAGGAGGATATACAGATTGGAACTGGAAGTGTGGGGGACTGGTAGATAATGAGATGTTTTTTGGACATACTAATTTTTAGAGGCTTTTGAGTTTTTTAAGACATGTCAGGGAGGTGTCCAGGTGGAGATACCCATTGTTCTGCCACATTAGAGATGAACTGGAGAGAAACATAGCTCAGAAAACCTCTTTAATCGACCAAAGGCTTTTTTCATATCTGCAGTGATTCATCAACCTACCAATATATCTATAAAATGCTCCCCCATCATTATCCAGTGACAAAAGAAAATCTTTCCAGGTAATCCAGAGGACTTTACATAAAGGGTTATTCATCAAATAGCTGAAGCACCATAAGTATACCATTATGACCTGTATCTTTAGTTTTTAGTTTCTAGTATAAAGTTGGCAGAGATATGATGTGTGTTTCCAAGTACCTTGTTTTTGTGCATTTTGCTATTTATATACGTGCTTTGCTCCCAATTGCACAAAAAGGCAGTTACTTAAATTAAGCTGGACTCAATCAGCAAGAGCATGTATCGTATTTCCTTTGGATGTGTTTTTGCCATCTTTCGTTAAATGTCCCTTAAGATTTTTTTGTGGCAATCCATTATTATTGTTGTTGTTCATGATTGCTTTGCATGCTGCTTGATTTAATAATAATTTTCAGATTTGCTGGTGAAATCCACCCTCTGCCTTTCTAACCCACTACAAACCAACTCTATACCCTACTCAAAAGAGTAAAGTCATTCTTCAAACTCAATAGTAATGGTTGCCATTCATTCAGTAATTTTTATTTGTCAGACATTTTATAAACATTACTTAAGTTCATATTAACAAAGACCCAGTGGAAGAAGTAAATTATGAGACCATGTGTACAACTAAAGAAGAAGCAGCACCAAGATGTGATATATAGCTGGCTCACTCCGCAGAAAACTGGTCATATGATTTTGTTACTTCCTCTTCTAAAACTAATTGATTATCCCCTATAGACCTGGGGAAAGACAATCTGTGTACCAATAGGGAGCCGTCCCTTTCTGAGGTTTAGTACTGTGTACGGTGGTTTTTAACTGCTGGGGGGATTATAATTCTATCTGAAAACCAGAAGATTTCTTGTGAACTTGGAAGCATATTGTGCACGTGATGGATATCAGGGGGAGCCATACAACTATTGGAACCTTCCTCCATATCAGGTAGCGATGTATTCTGATCCTGCCATTTTTATTCAGCTACTTCTATGCCTCTTTTTGTTGTTGTTGTTATTGTTGTTGTTGTTAAGCCGACCAAGAAAAGAAACAAAAGGAGCATTTTATTATTAATTCACTTTATTTCTTGTGCTTTGTGTTGGAAGTTGGAGAAGCAATCATCTGAGTAGGTGTTATGTCTTAGTTTGTCACTGATAAGCAGAGGAGTAAAAACATGCAGTCTTTGCTTGAGGTGAAGATGCAAACAAAAATCGTTTGGATAGCGTAGCTTCTTCCAGATGAATACCAAGCAAAAACGATAATGGGATTCTAATTTGTAGCCTCACTATACTGCAAGTATTCAGAAACTCAGAAACACACATCACATGATCACGTGATCCTAATAAAAGATCACAGCAATGTGGACCAGTTTGCTAAAAAAAATTAATTTAAAAAAATAAAACAAAAAAAAACTGACTAGTATTAATCGAGGAAAGCTTGTATATTTTCATTGTGACTCCTCTAACATATTAATGTTCATGGTTTTTGACATATCACTGATTCTATTAGGATAAGGCTTAGCTATCCAAAATCTAAAATTAGCTATCCAAAAACATTAACTGAAAAAAAATCATACTAATTATCCAAAAATTTTGCTCTGAAACTTAAAATTTTACTTTTAATAATAGCAACATTTATATTGAAATAAAAATCCTTCAGAGGTAAGTCGAAAAACAAATGTAGCTAAAGTGATCTTGTTGTTTTCACTGGGGCAGCAGGAAGGATTACGGCACAGAAAGGGGTCCAAAGAGGAAAGCCAGGATTGCTGCAAACAAACTGCCATTTGGGTTTTGCCTGGAGGTGGTCCTCTGTGAGAGGCAGTAAGCTGCCTGTTGAGTAAAGCAGAGAGAAGGCAGCATCTGACAAGACAAACACTTTCCAAAGCTCTCGCTCTGGAGACCAGATAAAACACCACAGGAAACTCTTTGGACTTGGAAGTAGGCAGTTTCCCTCCTACTTATTTGAGAACCAACAGCCCCAAAGCAGTAAAGAGACGTTTTCTCTTTCCTCTGTGCCTCCAATTTAATGTATTCCATACCACCTCTTCCAATGGGGCCTTAATAGTGGAGAATTAGTAAAAAGAAACATCCACACTTTTTTTTTTAATATATTTTATTGATTTTGTACAGAGAGGAAGGGAGAGAGATAGAGAGCTATTGTAGAAACATCGATGAGAGAGAGTCATCGATCAGCTGCCTCTTGCACACCCCCTACTGTGGATATGCCCGCAATCAAGGTACATGCCCTTGACTGGAATCAAACCCGGGACCTTCAGTCCCCAAGCCCATGCTCCATCCATTGAGCCAAACCGGTTTCGGCCATCTACACTTCTTTTTTTTCTTTTTTTCTTTTTTTAATATATTTTATTGATTTTTTACAGAGAGGAAGAGAGGGGAATAGAGAGCTAGAAACGTTGATGAGAGAGAAACATCGACCGGCTGCCTCTTGCACACCCTCCACTGGGGATGTGCCCGCAACCAAGGTACATGCCCTTGACTGGAATCGAACTCGGGACCTTTCAGTCCACAGACTGACGTTCTACCACTGAGCCAAACTGGTTTCGGCCATCCACACTTCTTAATGTTTCCTTATAATAAGTATGTTGAGGACAAATTAAGAATAAAGATTAGGTCAAAAAACTGGTTTGGCTCAGTGAATAGAGCTTCAGTCTGTGGATTGAAGGGTCCCAGGTTCGATTCTACTCAAGAGCATGTACCTTGGTTGTGGGCACATCCCCAGTGAGGGGTGGGCAGGAGGTAGCTGATGGATGTTTCTAACTCTCTCATTGATGTTTCTAACTTTCCCTATCTCTTCCTCTCTGTAAAAAAACAATTATATATATATATATATATATATATATATATATATATATATATATATATATATTTATTATTATTATTTTTTTTAAAGAATAGAGATTAGTTTTTCATTGTAAAATTTCTTCTAATTTAGTAATTCATCTCAATCAAATTATGAGATAGATATATTGAGTAATAATATGTACAATTAGATTTGTAGAAAAAAAACACTACAATTTTATTTGGGGGGTTTAAGTGTATCCTTTTTGTTGTTGATGTTCCAAACATTGTCTAAAAACAATTAATAGAGAAAGCTTATTGAATAAAATGCATGGTCCCAGAAGAAATAACTACCTTTAGATTTCTAAATTACAGAGCACAGTTCTTTTTCTCTGTCAAGCGCGATCAAACATGCCATACTCTTCACAGTAATCAATGCAGTCATCTTAATACTGTACTCTTCCAAATTAAGTGCTTAGATTTCATCATCAGCACCACACTGTTGAACAATTCGATTAGCATGTATTCCCATCTCACTTGTATCTGTGAAATGCATTGGGCAGCCATTTGAACATTTCAAAGAGCCTTGGCATTCCCCAGTTGCCTCTGGGTTAAATCTTTCTGGATTCTACTACCTTGTTCTAGAAAATTTAATTTCGCTTTCACAGCTTTGACTGCCTCTTTCAATGTTTTTTTCAACCTTTGTTCTTCCTCTCCTTCCTGAGATGAGGACTATCTCCCCTCTGGTACCATTTCCAATGTCTTCCCAGGGTTATACACTTTTCTGTTTCTCCGTCATATGTTTCTTGAAAAATGCTTGATTATTTGCTCTTTTTCCTCATAAAAAATGTTGCCAGATGGTAACTCTTCCTATAATCATCAATTTTTTAAATCTATCTATTAATAAATATTCTACACCCCAAACCTTTCATTTATGACTGTATTTTATTCATTTAGTGACTGACCCATGCAACATTACAATTCTCCACCTTCACCCCAGCCCTGATCCTTGTATCCCTATAACAGTCCTGTGATATAACTAGCCTTTAGGTTAGTTATAAGATCCTAAATGTTGGAGGAGATAAAAAGGATTAGTAGTTTGTGAGAGATGGTAGACACAGTCTATTATCTCAAAACTTTACAAAATTTTTGGATGTGTTTCTTAAACTGTTTCCTCATACCATAGTTCTTTATTACTACTGGTCATGGTATTTTTTACCTTCACTTATCCCTACCGAACTTCTTTGTTAAACTCTATAGAGATTACTCAAGGGCATACTTACTGCTTTGCCGCCCCAGAATACATCCCCAAATGGAGGCCTGCTCCAACACCAAATGGAAAACTTTAATATTCCAAATATTTGCCATCTCTTATGCATAATCTATTTTGACAAGTACAGAGAAAATATGCCTAACCAAAGTGATGGAGACCACACTGGCCCTCAGCCCTGGGCAAACGCAATACCTTTAAGAATATATTCTTCCAGAATACTTCTGGTATTTTATTTTAAATGGAGCAATTAAGCATGTCTGATCAAGTCCTTGGTGTTCTACATATCCCGTGGAGTCAGAAGTTTGAGGGGGTTCACTTAGGCAAGCCAAGAATCAATGAAAACAAATCTAAGTGCCACAGAGGTGACAAGATGGGAAAGATAACTCTTCCTGTGTGGTAACACATCTTTTCCTATCGCAGAGAATTGATGTTAGGCAATTACACACTTGAATTTCTTAGCAAATCAGATCTTTACAGATGCTTCTGTTTGCAAATAAGAATTAACACAAATGGTAACAGCAACCACTCAAAATAACATTCTAATAGTGGACATCCAGAAACAGTTGAACAAATACCTTTATAAAGAAATGCCAAGGAAGGAAAAAATTGCAGAGCATGCCAAGAAATAAAACCTAATGAAGGGGAATGCACACCTCTGCAAGAAAATAGATTTAAGTCTTGAAATATTCAGAAAGTACAACACAATAGTTTTTTGGGGTTTTTTTTAATGCATTTCAGGAACCCTTTGAAATACATTTTAATATATACTTGCTACTATGTTGTTTCCTCTACTTGAGGGCAAAGACCAGTCTTCTATTCATTTTTCATTACATTTAGAGTAATCCAGTTTCGGATTTGGGGTCAATAATTAATATTCTAAGTTAAATGTCGGACCTTTTCTATGAAGTTGAGAGATTGATATCTGATGTCACCAGAGCATTTTAACTGTGTCATGATTGAACCGTTGTTAAGATCAAAAAGCATGGAAATGATTACAATTAGCGATATGTATGAATAGATTTTACAATTAAAGAATCAAAAAAGCTTCAGTATCTAAAACTTTTTTGAATAATCCCTTACAGAGCTTTGGCATGTATTCCTGTGTTACCCCTTAGAATATATTTTTGCTTATATCCAGAGAAAACCTCTTTTTCTAAATGCTTTTTAAAGAAGGAAATAATACGTGGTGGTAGACCAGTCAGAAGTGAAATACTGATACAGGGCTTACTGATGGATGGAAATAATTAGAGAAGAAATATAAATAGCAGCAGAACAGTTATGAGTAGATGAGACAGTTGTCCACAGGAGCTGTAATGAGGAAGGTGTTGCTTTGGGCACAGGTCTGTGGGATCTCCTTTGAGGGCAAGGTTATTGTCTTGATGCCCACGGGCCAGCTCCTGCCAGCACTGCCCTCTGCTCTTTGTCTCACAGCGATCACACCAACCCAACTGATTGCTTCCTATCCAGGGCTCATTCTTGGAATGCCCCGCAGGGTAACCATGTTCCTAATCCCCATAGTGCAATGCTGCACGTCTTCATTTCCCAGTTCATGCTTTTGCTGGACTCCCAAAGACAGGGTGGTCATCTCAAGGACAGCGTGTTTGCTGACTTAGGTGGCAGTGGCTCCCATGAAGGCGTTATCGTCTCTAGGAACAAGGGTGAACTTATTCCAACATCAGAGCCGCCCATCATGAACCAAGTCTAAAGATAGCTTCCATTGATGGGCATCTGTAACCTTCGGTCTTTTCCATGTGGCACTGGCTAAAAGCTCTAACAACTCTGGCTCTCCCATTAGGAGGTGAAGAGATCCAATTAACAGTCTGGTGTGCATTTAAAAGCCTGTCATTTTGACGCCTCCTTTTCCTCCCTGTGACTTGTCTAAAGAGAAAAATAAGTGGAAGTGATTGGACCCACAAACACTTATTGATGGTGGGGACCTGATGCGATGTAACGGTTTCTTTGTTAGGAATTGTAAACGTTAGGATCGCGGTGAATTCTCTAATCTGCCGCTCTGTGTTTCTAGATGACGAAGAACGGCACCGTGGAGTCCGAAGAGGCGAGCACGCTCACAGTGGATGACATTTCTGATGATGATATTGATTTAGACAACACAGAGGTGGATGAATACTTCTTCCTGCAGCCCCTGCCAACAAAGAAACGCAGAGCGCTGCTGCGGGCGTCCGGAGTGAAAAAGATCGACGTGGAGGAGAAGCACGAGCTGCGGGCCATCCGCCTGTCGCGAGAGGACTGCGGCTGTGACTGCCGCGTGTTCTGCGACCCAGAAACGTGTACCTGCAGCCTGGCAGGCATCAAGTGTCAGGTAAGGATTTGCATCTCGGGGAATCCAAAGACAGGGGCTAGCACACCACCCCCTAAAGAGGCAGGCGTGTTCCCTGTGATGAAGTTTCCACGGGAGGAAGAAAACGTCGGGTGAGACAAGACACCTGACGCAAGGAAAAAAGAAATCCTCTTTCAAGGACACGTACGGGCACACAGAATCCCGCTCAGACAACTCAGATAAGGATGTGAAAGGCAACCCAAGCTGTAGCTGAGTGAACTGACATTACTTGCTCTTGGATCCGTTTATTACACTAGTTTATTTTGGCTTTTTACAAGCATTCAGGCAGATCATCAGTTCCCTACCATTTGAGTTTCTATTTTTGGATCCGTCCAGGGGTTGAAAATGATGGCTGGTGAGAGGTGGTATAGACTAGCGGAAAAATTACTAGACTGACACAGAGAAAACAATCCTCCTCCTGGCTCTGCTTGTTGCCAGCTCCGTGGAATTGGCAGGTCAGGTCCACTTTCTGGGCTCAGTCTCCCCATTTCTACAGGGAAAGGGCTGAACTTGAGCAGGTGTTGTCAGACTCTATAACTCACAGGCCCGATCTGGACCGTCACCTGTTTTTTTGTGAAGAAAGTTTTATGGACGCACAGTTTGTGTGTTGCCTGCGACAGCTATCACCTTCTACAGCAGAGCCAACTCATTGCCACGGAGACCTATGACCCACAAAGCCTAAAATATTTCCTCTCTGACCCTTTACCAGAAAAAGTTTGCCAACCTCTGGATTAGATGGTTCCCCAGTCCCCATTCATCTATAGCAGCACGGGTGCTCCATGATTAGTTAGGTGTCATTATTTTAGGCAGAAACTTGGCTTTTTTTTTTTTTTTTTTTTTTTTTTTTTATAAGGAGAGCCCCTCAGACAGGCAGAAGGAGGAAGTAGTTCTCATCATCTGAACAGTTGTTTGAGGTAGATTCACAGAAAAGGGATTAATGAGTAAGAAAACAGCTGTCGATTCCGGTTCTGACATCTGCTACTAATTTTTATTGGGCCCAGATGACTGCTTGAGAGTCTGCCTTCTCCTCTGTTGCACAGGAAATTCTCCTCATTTGGATAAGGTACCAACAGGTTCTTTTTGGTGGCCTGTGCTCTGGTCTGCATATAGGTTAACTGGCGGAATCTGGGACAACTAGCACATATCTTAGGAGTGCCCTTGGATTGCCCGGGATTCCGCGTATCACTTATTCAAGCATTCAGTCCAACAACACTTGCTGAAACCCACTACGCTATCCACAGAATCCAATCACTTGAATAATTTTAAGATATTGATTAAATGAGCATCCATCCCCTTTACTTGAGGCACTTGTAGTCTACTGGAGTGGAGTGGGGAAGGAAGGGGGGAGCCAGGACCTAAGCACATGGGTCCACCAGTCAAAGTCATGAATGTGCATGTCACCGCTGCCCTTCAGTCGGCATCCATGCACCTGGTACAGGGGCAACCCAATGAGCACACATGATCAGGCCACACAATATATTTAGTGGTGTCAATTTGGACACCTTGAACAGAGAAGTTCATCTTATAAGAAGGAAAGAGAGAGAGAGAGAGAGAGAGAGAGAGAGAGAGATATGACTAATAAGGGGAATGTCATACAATTTAGATTAAAAACAGCAAGTGAAGATGAGGGCAGTAAGTTTGTTTAAAATTGGACCCATGAGCTGGCATGCATTAGGAAAGGGGTCTGAGGAAAGGACAGAAACATTTTTAGAAAATGAATGGGATGAAAAGACGGGTGAAAAAAGGAAGAACGGAGGAAGAAGTAGAGAAAGCACAGGAGGGGGTCAGCAAACAAAATATGCAGTATACTTTTAGTATAATACTATAACTCATTTTTATTTTAAATATGGGTTTTAAAACTGGGTTGACTCTTACATTTTAAGCTTTCATTTCCCTTTACATTTCTGTTTGCAATTTGATTTCCATTTGGTCTAGCCAAAGTGGAATTAAGTAATCCCAGGTTCAGAGGGGTTGATGGAAGGTACTGGCTTTTATTTGGTTTGTAAGAGTTCCATGGGGCTAATCCGTGTCCTTCCTTCCAAGGTGGATCGAATGTCTTTCCCGTGCGGCTGCACTAAAGAAGGATGTAGCAACACAGCAGGTAGAATTGAATTTAATCCTATCCGTGTCCGGACTCACTTCTTGCACACAATAATGAAACTTGAACTGGAGAAAAACCGAGAGCAGCAGATCCCCACGCTGAACGGCTGCCACGGTGAGATAAGTGCTCACAGTAGTTCCATGGGCCCTGTCGCTCACTCTGTAGAATATTCTATCACAGACAATTTCGAGATTGAAACTGACCCCCAGGCTGCAGTACTGCACTTGCAGTCCGCCGAGGAATTAGATTGCCAAGGAGAGGAGGAGGAAGAGGAGGAGGAGGAGGAGGATGGGAGCAGCTTCTGCAGCGGTGTCACCGATTCCAGCACGCAGAGCTTGGCACCCAGTGAGTCCGATGAGGAGGAGGAGGAGGAGGAAGAGGAGGAAGAGGAAGAGGAGGAGGATGAGAAAGGAGACAGCTTCATGGAAGGTTTGGGTACCCACGCCGAAGTCGTCCCTCTTCCTTCCGTCCTGTGTTACTCGGACGGCAGCGCCGTGCACGAAAGCCACGCGAAAAATGCCTCTTTTTATGCCAACTCTTCAACTCTGTATTACCAAATCGATAGCCACATTCCAGGAACTCCTAGCCAGGTCTCTGAGAGCTACGTTGAAAGAGATGCTGTCAAAAACGGTACCCTCTCGCTGGTGCCTTACTCCATGACCCCAGAGCAGTTCGTGGACTATGCCCGACACGCAGAAGAGGCCTACGGCACCTCCCACTACCCAGCTGCCAGCCCCTCAGTCATCGTCTGCTGCTCGTCCTCGGAAAACGACAGCGGCACGGCCTGCAATAGCTTATATCCCGAACACAGGTCCGGCCATCCTCCGATGGAATTTCACTCCTACTTGAAAGGCCCCTCCCCGGAGGGGTTCGTCTCGACCTTGAACGGCACTCACATTTCGGAGCATTCTGCCGAAAACCCCTTGAGCCTCGCAGAGAAGAGCAGGCTGCACGAAGAGTGCATCAAGTCGCCCGTGGTCGAGACCGTCCCTGTCTAGTAGCCTAAGTTATCCTAGGACCAAGTCTTCTATTTCAAGCGCTGTATTTAATTGGATTTCCTGGGCTCATGGTGGCTCAAACTGAGGACCAAGAAAACTTGGACTGCGATGAATTCTTCCAGGCTGTACTTTGTTTTCCCCTTCCTAGCTGTGTGTCTGTGGCATTGCACAAATACAGTCTCTGTGAGGATTTTAAACGATTTCAGACTGTTTTGATAGAAAATGCTAATTTAAAAAAAAAAAAAAAAAAAGCATAGTTCACAATTGCCTACCTGTCAAACTGTGTGAAACCTGCCAAGTTGTGTAGACCAGAGCTCCAAGTTTTGGATTTTCGGGCCTGTGCAAAATTATTAACTAAGACTGGGAAAGAGTAAGAGTTAGAGTCCTACTTTTCGATATTATCCGAAGATGATGGTGACTTTTTCATGTAAAAGTAATTATTGTAAGAAAAATATTTAATTGTCCCATGTGTATTTTATTTATGGTAGCTAGAAGTCATGTTTTGATGAAAATGAGCAGCAGCATGTTCTTTTAAGCTGAAGATGCGTAGTTAGCACCACCGAGCATGCCCACATGGATTGCACCTGGAATCCATTCGAGTTTTTAAGATCACTAACTGATCAAATTTGCAAATACTTTCTTAAGGGTGAAATAGGCCTATTTTTGCTATTTTGGACAAATAAATGAGTCTATATGTGCAGGTCCTTACACAGTTTTCTCTCAAGTTAAGAGTTAGGACAATCCTTTGGGGAGGGTCTAGTTCATTGCCCCCCCTCCATTGACTCCAGAGATGGAGGTAGAAGGAATTGCCTTTCTTTTTTAAACAGCATCATCTTGGTTCTTACCTTGGACAGCACTTTTAAAACTCTACTCCCCTACATCCAAATGCACTTTAGTGCCCCTTCATGGTAACTTGTGAGGGGTGGGGACTGAGAACTCTTTGAGACGACACATTTTAAAACAATTTTTTAAAATCTGTAACTATGATAAGGTTCATATACTTACTATAGAGGAATCATCCCATGGTACTCTGTGAAGGAAAAATTACCTGTTTTCCTTCGCCGCTCTGAAGACCTAACTCTGTAAAAGCAGAAGAGGCTGAGGAACATGGAAGAGACGCATCCTCAGCAGCCAGCCTTTTCTACAGCGAGATCAATCCATCTCTACAGAATGAGTGTCTGATGAGATTTCCACTTAGTGACTAGCTGATTGAAGGGGGGGCCTCTACCCAAATACTCAACTAGGCCTTACTTTCTGCAGCATTTTGGTTTATCTTGCCTGGGACATGTAACAGAACAGTCCAGAAAGCATTGAATACTTTCTAATTACCTCACGTTCTCTTGTTAAAGGGGACAGTTAGAAATAAAACAAGCACTCCCCACCTTTAGATTATCTACACATGGCTCGTCGGAGGACTTCTAAGATCCTAATTTTCCTGTAAATTAATTTAGGTAATTAAATAGCGTGTTTTACCTTTTTTTAAATACACTATAACTATGCTAAGTCTGTTCCATATTTTGGACCTATTGTTATATCAATTTCACAGTTTCTGCCTCTTTGAAATGTGGACATGCCTTGCTATTCAGTGACTGCATCGCTACTTATTTTTTTGTCTTTTAAACGTGAATGTTTAGAAATAAGGACATACATAGATCGTAGATCTCAGTTCCTTAAAAAATACCATCTTACTTCATTGAACTTGGAAATGTTTGATCCGAAGTCCTCCAAAGGAAACGTTTCTACTAAAACTTGACTTGGGAGAAATGCGTTTACTTGCAGCTCTCCACTGAGCTGTTGGTTCCTGCCCCTTCTCTACCCACCAATGGGCCAAATTTATAACCATTAATATTAACGTTAAAGTATATTTGGTTTTATCCTTTATGGAGGTAAAGTAAGAAAGGCAGAGATATTCCTTTTGAATGATAAGCCCCTTGGTAATCTGATTGAGATTTTGCTTGATCAGAAGCATATAGGGTATGTCTACAAAGTTACAGTTTTTAGTGCTTGATCTTCAATTTTTCTCCCTACCAATACAATGCAAAGAGCACAGACCCAAAGAGATACTGACGAAAGGCTATTGTTCTTTATTCAAGCACGTGAAAGCATCCTGTGTGCCAAATTTGCTGAACCGTTGCAAGTCCTTGCAGTATTGATGTGGGAAGCACTCAGCTTATTCTTGGAACACAGTATGGTAGAGTGGGGAAGAGGCGACTCTGGCGAGGGCAGAGTTGCAGGGTCAGTCTACTTCCTGAAAGGATAGATATTTAATTCAGTTCAGCTTCATTTTTCCAAGAAGCCTGATGCCTACTTGGTTATGTTTCATTGGTCTCTGTTTTGTAGCTTCATTTCCAAATTATGCTTAACCTAGAAACAAGCAAACAAACAAAAACCCCAGAGCTCATTTCCCTATCTGTCCAATTGAGGATAAAAGTCACTGCTACACAGAGGGATTAGCCCTCCAACTATTCAAAGTTTTTATATACATAACCTAACTCCTGAACATCTCCCACAAGCTACCTACACAGATTACCTATTAAAACACCTCTCTCCCTCTCTCTCTCTCTCTCTCTCTCTCTCTCTCTCTCTCTCTCTCTCTCTCTCTCTCTCTCTTTCTCACACACACACACACACACACACACACACACACACACACACATATACCACGCACTGGGGAACAGTAGGTTTTAGGCAATGGCCAATGAATACTGAATTTCCCCTACTCTAGAATCTGGTTGGGTTTTATGATCTAAAAATGTGGTTTGGCAAAAAGCATGATTTTTAAAGCTATATTTTGAAAAGATTGACTCAATGTTGCAAATAATGTTATTGATGGAATCATTTCATTGTTACTTCCTTTCCCAGAAAAGCTGAGAGAGCACAGTGTTCCATCTGACTTTTTCCCCCATTAATAGCCCTTCTATTCAACAAATACTGCCCACATACCAGGAAAGCTTTTTAAAATGGGGATCAAGCTAGACACAGACAGTGGGGATACTTAAGATCATTATACCAAGCCCCGTTAACCAGACCAGCAACTCTATCATTGCTCCCATAGCATTATCTAACCAAATTACAGTCTTTTTTAACACACAGCTCTTTAGTCATTCACTGTCAAAGGCAAAGCTTCCTGCTTTGGTCCCTGTTGTTTTAGCACCAGCCCTCTACCTTTCATTGGAGTTTAATTCCCAGTTAGAATCCAGACCAAACTGATTAGCAAGTCAAGTGACTTGGAGCAGCTTTCATTTTCTTTGACATTCTCCGTTCCCTTTGAGAGAAAGAAGTCAATGAAAGAGATTCATTTAAGGTCTCCCCCATCTCTTGAGCATTGGTTATTAAGACATAAGTAAAATTTGTTTGTCTCATGTCTTTTGGTTAATTGAATAATGTAGTTACTTTTTGAAAGGCATTCATTTTTTGTGATAAAACTTTATTTTTCCTATTGTGACAGCCATATATAAAATGTAAAATTAATAGTTATTAAAGTAATAAAAATCTTCACAATCATATATAGCTCAACAATAGCCACATTTGCCCCAAACACACACACACACACACACACACACACACACACACACACAACTGTGAGTTACAGACACAAAGGCCACAAATTAATCAAAAAGCAAAGAGATTATAAGTGATTATGTTCTTTAAAATTTTACACTCAGCTGACTTCTGGGCAAAAATCTGGTTTGGTTACCATTAAGCAAAAGAACATATGATATATCACTGGTTCTTTGATTAAAGTTCTGATATTGTTGTACAGGTTTATATAACCCTTTGGTCATGATATTTAGAATTTATTAAGTAACAATTTTTCCTTTCAACAAATATTTATTGAACATCTACTGTGTTAGAGGTGGTAAAAAACAAACAAACAAACAAACAAAAAACGGGGGAAATCACTACAATTTCTAAGGGTTATATTGATAAAGAGTGGCATGAAATAAGCAATCCTTATAATCTTTTTAATTTGTGATTTTATAAAGTGATAGACAGTGGGACATCAATTCTTGTCTAGTTATATGCAGACTGCAGCTAAAAGGAAACTTCTTATTTTCTAAATTAATGAGACTTCCTGTATCCTCCTCCTTTCCTCTTATCTGACATTTATGAATTAAATCTGGACCCAGCGAGAGTAATTGAATCGAATGAAAAAGACATTTTTCAGCTAATTGCTTTTTCAGTGTGAGACCCATATAAATGATGCTAAATTTATACCAGCAAGCTCCTACCAGATAATTTCAAAGGCGGGTTGACTCATGCATGAGGCAGGAAGCATTTCAGGAAACCTTTGAAACAGCAGTGGGAATGCAATCACGCTTCTGTTTATAAACAGCCTATCAGAATAGCAAAGCCCTAGTTCCAAGTTTCAAAGGCACTGCCTTGCAGCCCCTAGAAAACAGAAAGGTCATTCTGCCCTCTCACCTTCGCTGGGGTCACAAACCATCAAATCAGCAGGTGGAAAATTGACATCCTCAGAAGTTAACAGGGGACCGCCTATTTAAAAGGTGCCACAAAGTCTTCCATTTCTCCAAACATGGCTTAATCTTTCTCTTTCCAATGGCATCTGCTCCTTCTCTCTCACAGTATTTAGAGCGTCGTTATTGTAGTCCGTGTATAAAATACCAAACTCAAAAGGGAGTACTGGCATGCTTTCAAAGGCAAGGTTTGACTGTCACTTGAAACTGGAACTCTGGATAGATCCTGACCACAACCAGCGCCAAACGTTTAAAGCCTTAATTACTCACTACTCCTGGTTCTAACACAGATTATGACTTCTGATTACATTATTCTTTCTGAAATCTACTATCGTGCGCGAGGGAAACTTAAATGCCTGAGCCAAATGTTCCAGCTTTGCTCAAATAGCACAGCTCATCAGATGTGTTATGTAGCATCGAGTAATTTAATTGACTAAATTTAACTGAATAATCTGCATTTTGAAACCTCGCTAGAATTATGGAAGTGTCAAAGTGGGGTGAGGATGGAATAGAAACTTAATAAGTGACGGTGTCTCCTTGAAACCATAAGTTTCAGCAGAGATGAAAAGCTAAAATGTTACTACAATAGGGAAACATAGATTCATAAATGGCAGCCCAGATTCCAGAAGGGCAATCACAGCGTGGAGACTCCACAGCGCTGGTGGTGCTCAATCTGCTGCCCACCATTCATACCAAGTACATCTTACTATCCAAAAGTCGTCTGATGCTTTCAAAAATAAAAACAGCTGTAACATGCTAAAGAAACTATTTTTGAGAGTTAAACACATTTCATCTTCAAATGACAGACTATTTGTCAGAAGTGGTATGGAAGTAAATGGTAAATATGGAAATAAAGGAGCCCTTTAATACAATATTTTACATGCCAGTGTGCATATTCAGGGTGACTCTTTAAAATAGCATTTTTCTAAATTTCACTTTAACTCTTCTCCTATCTTGCAACCTAGACCATGAGGTTTCCTCTTCCTAACCAATGCAGATCTTTTTTGTGTTGTTTTCTTGTCAGAAATTCAAACTCAGAGAAGCTTGATATGCTCTGGGCGTTTCCCAGTGAGCAGTCCTGGGATTAGTCTAACTGTCCTGTCTGGATAGTAAATGTCATGTCTTGAGCTATGTATCCTGACAATGGTGACTCAGAATGATGGGAAGCAGGACATCCATACAAATTCAAATGAGTTCATTTTCTGCATGCAGTTTTTGTAATCTAATTAACATGTGGCCTGGAATTTCAGTAAATACAGGTGCTTGTTACATTCATGGAAAATGAGGTAATTTCAAGGACTTAAGTCCTGTTGTTGACTACTTTCACTTGTGATAAATATATCACTCTACAGGGTAATTTTTTTAATTTGATACTTTACATTTATAATTCAAGAAAAGCTAGCTCTAGTGTGTCATTTTATTACCTCTCATAAAAATTTCTGGTAGAACTACAGTTTTCAAAGGAATAGAATAAGATTTATTTCAGACAATATTTCTATTCAACACGTTAATGATGCCATTCCTTTCCTGTGTTATTCATTACCACGGTCAGTTCAATAACACATTTTTGTGATGTGTGAGACCAGAAAAATATTTTTAAGATAATGTATATTGATTAGAAGGATTCAAGAGAAGACAAATTTATAGTAGAGATTAGCCTTGCCTTTGTTTAAGTTTACTTATGTGACCTCATAGAATGGTTGCAGTTGTAATTTTGGAATGGATTTTTTGTTAGGTATCTCTCTTTTTCTCTTTTGACTTTCTCCCAATATTTTTTATCTGGATTGGGAGTATCTTAAAAGTTATTTATTAAGGATTATTTAAAAGAAAATTGAATTGGAAAATATCTCTTTAAAAATTATCTAGGAGCCAGGACCGGTTTGGCTCAATGGATAGAGCGTCGGTTTGGGAACTGAAGGGTCCCGGATTCGATTCTGGTCAAGGGCATGTACCTTGGTTGCTGGCATATTCCCAGTAGGGGGCATGCAAGAGGCAGCTGACTGATGACTCTCTCTCATCGATGTTTCTAACTCTCTATCTCTCTCCCTTCCTCTCTGTATAAAATCAATAAAATATATTTTTTAAAAATTATCTAGGAGTTTCTATCACCAGAGATTTCCATCAAGACTTAGTATCACTCTAGGTAAAATCTGAAATTCCCTTCTCAGAGGTCTAGCTTCCTTATTTTTTAAAGAGAGATTAAAATTTCTAACTTTATAGCATAACTTATCCAATTTTGTTCTGCTCCTTTTATGTTGGCAACTAAGCTAGTCTCCTTAGCCATAAATAAAGCCAACCATCTTTAAAACAAAGTCAAAGATCTATATATTACTTTGAAATTTTACTTAAATGTGAAAGAGAAGAAAGAAGTAAAAAACAAAAAACAAAAACACCACCCAAATCTGAATTCACCTGTACAGGAAAACCTAAATAGCTAAATTACCTGAAGTTAGTTTTGTTTGTTTGTATGTTTGTTTGTTTGTGTGGGTTTGTTTGTTTTTTGTTTTTTTGTGTGTGTGTGGGGGTTTGGTTTTTTTTTTTTTTTTTACTCATTTAGTGTTGATCCTTGGGTGATTTATTAATACCAAAACGATATCTGAACTTGATAGACTTTAAATGTTGGCAGTTGGCAAAATCATTTCCTTTGTACCACAATCAAATAAGGTCCACTGTCAAAGTTTACTGACTGAACCTTGATTCATTAGTGCTAGTCATGCCAAAGGGGTATCTCAAAATAGTTTAATCTTTTCAAAGATACTCACAATGGCCAACTGTGTGTGAATGATGGAAAAATTGAGGTTCTTCTATATTCTTTAAATTTTATAGTCCTCAGACTAGAAGAGATCTCCAGGGGTCATCTGGCTCATCCATCTTCTTCCTGGGAGGACTGTCACTCAGGCATGCACAGCAGGAGAGATACCCATCTATTCTTCACATCTCTAGGGAAGGCGGTTTCCTTGGCAACACAATCCAGATCTCTTAGGTTTTTCTCACAATGAGAAAATATCTTGGCCAGTTGTTGTAAGCTAGGCACTTGGCAACAGTTGTGGTGATTTGGGCCATTGTCCTGGGAGACTTAAAGAAAGTTGGATTTCTCCAGCCTTTGATAGTTATTATATTTGATGATTCCACAAGTCTCCTAGGAAACTAGATTTTTAAAAATAAAGATATGGGTATTGAAACAATTATGTCAGGTCAAAAATTATGACCTGCTCTGGAAAATAATAACTTTAGTTAGTTTTGTAGATGTTTTTGTTTTGTTTGTTGTTGGTTTTTTTTTGGGGGGGTAGGTTTTTTTGTTGTTGTTGGTTTGTTTGTTTTTAGTTTTGTTTTATCATCACTGAGATGTCAAGAGACAATTTCAGGAAAAGTGACTGAGAAGTTACAATTACAAAAGTGAGCATTTTTCTACCTTCTTGCCTCTAAATAAATACCTTCTCATTAAACTTTCTTTACCCTAAAATGACAAGCGAGAATCTCATGGTTTTCCACTTCTTCTGGGGAAGTTGGGAGTAGCGGTGGAGAGCCTGATGTGGAATAAAATTACTCCAAAGAATCGCTCACCCTCCGTTTGATCCCAGCCTTTGTTCCCACATTATGTAAACAATAGATGCTTGCCTTCCCAGGGATCAGCAAAAGGATTTCAAAATTTATCATCCTGACAAAGCCTGAAAGCCAAGGGAGGAGTCTTGTAGGATGGTGATCTTTTTCTGATTACATCACTTGACCCAATCACTTTCTGCAGCTAGCTTTCAGAATGTTGTTCCTGTTTTTCTGTTTGCTTAGTTGCTTCCAACGAGGAGTCAGAACTAGCCCACGATAGGAGCACCCCCAAAAAGTTCCTTTCTCCATGGGATTTTTTAAATCTCCCCGACTCGGGTGCTCTTGTGAAACGACAGCCACATCCGGTGGTTGCTCCCCACAAACTACATGAGGGGAAATGACCCTTTTGCTTAAAAAATAAATAAATAAATAAAGCTATAGAATCTTATGTAAAGAAGGTTGAGTGATTTGGCCCATGTTTTAATTGACTTTAGGCAACTCTATGGAAATAAGTCTGAGGCGTAGTTTGTGAAACATGTTTCAAAAGTGTTTGATTGTAAAATAAACGCTAGACATTTACCGTGCAGAAATAGTTTTTTTAAAAATTAAAAACCTGTAGATGATGACTCTGTTCCTGAGAACCTCAGCCTTTATTGTGTCTTAGTAAAGTTGATCTGCTTTCATTTAGTTTATTGCATTTCTGGTGTAATAATAGCCTCTTGAGGTAGAACTATTAATGCATATGTACTGGTTAATGCCTGTTAATGCAGAAAATGGCACTTTGTTATTTCGATGTGTTTTCCTCAGTGTCACAGGGTATATCAACTTGATAGGAAACGATCACTTGACATTGGTCAAAAATGCATTTTCCCCATTTAAAATATATTTGTATAATCCATTGCATAGACAGAGGTCACCTTTTGCAGTATCTTGACCTTGATCATAGTCTTATACATCAACTGTGTCTCCACTTTCCAGCTGCCATAGAAATTTGGGATATTTGCAGATTCTAGTGAAATCTTGTGAGCTGAATGAGATGGTGGATCAAATGATCTAGAGCACCCGGGCGTTATCCTTCAGTCTACGTTAAACTGTGGGACATTGGGAATGAGCTTTACACAAGGGAAGTCTTTTGGGTATTTGGGGGGTTTTTTGTTTGTTTTGTTTTCAATTCAGGAGAGAGGGGAGTAACTTAAAAATTCAGTGAGATAAACTAACTTTTTTTTAACTTTTGACTGGTTTTATCTTTTTGTTGATTTCTGTTATTTTTACTCAATTTAAATAGTCTAATCAAATGGAAAGGTCAGAAGGGGGGGAAATCAAACTACAGTTCACACACACAATCACAATAAGATGTCATGTTATATGTCACAGTTTCTAGACTGATTTCTCTTGTGTATAAGTTATAACATCAAAGATGCCAAAGGGTATATAAAATAAGCTACAATATTATTCAACAGAACTTAACCTGGACCTTATGTTGTAATAATTTATTCATATTAGGTATAATCTTCTGTATTTATATTTTCAGTATTTATTATGAATGACATGGAAATTTGTGTATTTATTGTGGCTTTTTATGGCAATGTGTATATATATATATATATATATATATATATATACACACACACACACACACACACACATATATCACAAACAAGCATTTTTAAGTTTTATCCTTAAGTTTCTTTTATTAGTGGCACTTGTACTATGCTGTACTTTTTATTATATATTGTACAATATCTTGTCCATTTGTTTGCAGCAGAGTAAAACTGGTTTCTAAGTTGTATCTACTGTTGCATTTTGTGTACATCCTTTGTTCTTACATTCTGAGCTGTCACACACATGCTCAAGAAAACCTCCCTCTCTCTGTGTACCAGAGACATTCTTGAAAAGTTGTGAGTGAATCCAGTTCCTGTAAAATGGCTCATCATATTATCATCTCAAAGATGAGTTAACTTTATGATGTTTGATCTCTAAGTGGAGATCAAAATGCTTAATGGCATTTTTCTCCCTCAACTATTCAACTCCTTCATCAAGAAATGATGTATACATAAATACAAGTGCCAGAGAGGAATCCTCCTATGGAAATTAAATTGAGGATGATATTTTTACAAAGACAAATCCAACCCCTTTTAAGTTGTATCCTGTAATTCATCTGTTCAATAGTATTTGTGTTTTGCCTTGCTTAAAGCAGGATCTGTGTGCTTTGGCATTTAGAATACATGTGTACAGATAGAGACATACATATGCCTATCTGTTTAGTAATGCTGACTGAAGGCAATCAAATTGACTTTTATTAGCAGAACGAAGAAAAGAGAAAATGCATATTTACTAATTTTATTACATGCAAATCGCTGTCCTCAAGTAACTAACATCTTACATCTGGACCCTGGATCTATATTTTTGACAGTTAAATAGTAATATGTGGTTGTGTGATTATCCCAAAACTCAAATTTGATCATGTTGATCACTTACTTACAAACTCTTCTGTGGTATTTCCTTATTGCCAATAAGATAAAATCCAAACTCTTTGGAATGTCCCACCAGCTCTGGGTACAGCAAACCTCTGTAGCTTTGTTTTGCTTATCAAACTCTCACTGCCTCCCATGGCCTCCCTTACCCGCAGAAAAGACTGTTTAGACGCTGCCTGCTGCTCCATTCTTCTCTGCTTCTGTTTAGCATGTCCCCTTTGCTCAGAACACACACCTTATAACTCCATTCTTACAGCACAATTCTAATGATCAGCTATTTATATTTCAAGAGAAAACTCAAATGTCATTTTAGGTTCCTTTCTAATTCTCCTGAAATGGATTGCCTGCTCTTTTATGCCCAATCTGAAGGCATTTATTAGACCCTCTCTAGGTCTCACTGCATACACTTACGTATGTGTCTACTCCCCTCCGAAGGACTCCCTGAGAACAGAAAATGTGTCTTGTTACTCTCTGTATTGTCCTCCAGCTTAGTGCCTGGAACATGATAGATGCTTAAAACATGTTTACTGATATATATGCAGTACAGAAATGAGGGGTGCATTTGCAGGAGTGCAGATGAGGGACAGATGGCTGGCTGAAAGAGGGCAGAGGATGTCAGAGGGAAGGAGAATTTCCGCTGATAGGGGACATTCATATTCGACATGATGGGATGGTGTGAGGAAATGCTGAGTCACCATTAAGTCACCCTCTTCTGTGTAGGATACGAGGAGGTTGCTAGGAGCAGATGATTTACCTTTGGAAACAAATGAGCCATCAGCTGAGGAGAATCTATTCAAATGTTGTAGAGCTTTAAAGAACCAGTCCAAAGAGTCTGCCTTATATCCTTAGAGAACTACAAATACCCTGAAAGTATTAGAAGAGGAAGTCCAGCCAATCAAGAGTGACGTTTAGCTGTATGGAATCTGATTGCAGTACACAGACAATTTGGGGGAAGATGGGATTTCCAAAGTAAAAATCCTCTGATTGCAATCACTATTCATGAAAAAGATAATTGTCCAGGTCCTACTCTGTTTAGGACACTATGCTAGAGAACCAGAGTACTGCAGTGAACAAAACAGAGAGATAAGCAAGTGTAGGGGTCTAGGTGACTATGGCAAAAAAAAAAAAAAAAAAAAAAAAAAAAAAGGTCAGCTATTGGAAGGCCTACTTAAGTGGGAGAGATGAAAAGTAACAAGATTATGAGCTTAAAATAGGCATGGGGAAGGAGTTAACATAAAGATATATCATTAGAGTTGATGCTAGAATACATAATAAAAACAATGGACTGAAAGAAATGTGAGTCCTAGCTGGTTTTGTTCAATGGATAGAGCATCGGCCTGTGGACTAAGGTGTTCCAGGTTCGATTCCGTCAAAGGCACCTGCCCAGGTGGCAAACTGGATCCCCAGTGTGGGGCATGCAGGAGGCAGCCAATCAATGATTCTCTCTCATCATTGATGTTTGTATCTCTCTCTCCCTCTCCTTTTCTCTCTGAAATCAGTAAAAATATATATATATTTTTTTTAAAAAAAGTGAGGAGCTTAGATAAGGATATAAGACTTGTAGTGAGTGAGTATTTTAAGAGGAGACTATAAAGATAGAGAGCATAAGGTAGGGAAATGAATCTTTGAAACCTGCCTTCTTCAGAAGAAAATGCTGAAGAGGAGTCTATCAAGCAGGATATTGGTTAGGAATCAATACTGTGGAAGCTGGGAGAGGGAGAAATCATGCTGTGATGCAGACCCAACAAGCCGCACCAGGCCATCCCTGCCTAGGTGATCTGGAGCATAAAGGGTCTTAATAGCCACCCCATGGTCAGTCCTGGGATTCCATCCACCACACGAAGGGAGTGCTCTCCGGGGAGTCGAGGCTCTGCAGTAGAGGAAGTACCTGGACAAAGCTGAGAGCTGGAGGCTGTTTGCTGACAGCGCTCTCAGAAGCCAGGAAAGTCCTTTCTTGAAGGGAACTCTGGAAGGTGGCACCACTCCGTGTCTTCCACAGCCCATCCCTCCATCCACTTCTTCATCTAAATTTCATGGAGAAGGCCCTCAGGGTTCCGGAAAACTTAGGAAGGCTTGGTTAGTAGAACGCCAGCCAATCTTAGAACCACAACGGATACTCATCATCTCATCTTTCACCATAAATTCTACATTCTTCTCAGCCTCAACAACTGCGCTCACATCAACTGGCTTACGTTGTGGTATGGCCCAGACCCAAGAGGCATCTAAGTGGATATTTCTTCCCATTCCCATTGTCCAACAGTAGACCCAGTTACCTCTAACAAAACGGTGACTCTTCTCTGTGCCTAAAATGCAGAGGGAGCAGGCCTAAGCCCGCAGTCAGACAACCTTAACACTGCTGCAAAGGTAGGAGAGGCTCCTACTACCACCACTGCACTTGCCAGCCATGAGCCCAGCTTCTGGATGAGCAGAGCTCCTCCTGTGGGAGTGCATTGACAACCAGGGGTCAGCTTCTGCATTGAGCATCTGCCCCTTGTTGGTCAGTGTGTGTCATAGTGACCAGTTGTTCAGCCATTCATTCTATTTGCTTATTAGCCTTTTATATATATATATATATATATATATATATATATTCACATAGATAGATTAGATAGATAGATAGATAGATAGATAGATAGATAAGATAGATTTTTTAGAGAGAAAGGTGAGAGATAAAGAGAGGGAAACATCAATTGGCAGCCTCCTACACGCCACCTACTGGGGATTGAGCCTGCAACCCGGGCATGTATCCTGACCAGAAAATCAAACCATGATCTCCTTGTTCATCAGCCAACAGTTAATCACTGTGCTACACCAGCTGGATGCGAGCCTATATGTGTGTGTGTGTGTATGTCTCTGTGTGTGTGTGTGTGTGTGTGTGTGTGTGTGTGTGTATTCTAACAGAGCCACACAAAGAGAATGATTAGGTCTACTAACAACACTCTGCCCATTTTAACGTTTTCCCTAGCCACTGTCTTTTAAAGCTACCCCTAAGTGAGGCTGCAGAGCAGTAGCCACCCATTTTTGGCTGCGTTGCATCCACTTACCAAAGAAAATTAGTGTTTCCTCCTCTGCATTCGCTGGCATAGGGAATGCTTCATGTGGAGTGGGGGGTGAGCAGAGGGAAAGGTGCTGCTCCAAGGGTGGTGGATGACATGGAAACGGGGCTACCCGTTAGAGTAACTTCCTGTGTCTTCCAGCCCTGTGGGTGCTCAATCCCAGTTTTTCTACTTCTGTCTTACAGCACAGTGCTGCCAGCCCTGTCTTCTCTTCTGATTTAGCAGCTTTGTTAGAACCCAGCCTGTGGTGCACGCTTTCAGAGGCATGGTCACTGGCATCCCACATTCAGGCACTCGGTCTCTCCAAGGCCTCTTGGAGAGGCCTCCTAACATATGTGGAGCTGTTTTTCAAACGGCGTAGACATTGCTGATAAAAACCGCAATGCCTGGATCTCAGGGCCTCTGTGTGATTCTACAATTGGCACTTGCCATAACCTCCACACGGCATCTTTTGCCACCACCGGGACCTTAAATGCCATAGTCTGAGGGTCAGGTGGCCTAATCAGAAGGGCTTTGAATACTGCAGCCAAGACCTGCTCCATCTACTCCATCTTCCTCTCAAAGCTGGCAGTCTTGCCGAGACCGGTTTGGCTCAATGGATAGAGCATCGGCTTGGGGACTGAAGGGTCCCGGGTTCGATTCTGGTCAAGGGCATGTACCTTGGTTGCGGGCATATCCCCAGTAGGGGGTGTGCAAGAGGCAGCTGATCGATGACTCTCCCTCATCGATGTTTCTAACTCTCTATCTCTCTCCCTTCCACTCTGTACAAAATCAATAAAAATATATTAAAAAAAAAAAAAAAAAAAAAAAAAAAAGCTGGCAGTCTTTCACATTGCCCTGTTTTCAGATGGGAAATGTGCTAAATCCAGAACTTGAAGAGGCTTGCTAGGTATTGTGCTTCCTTCCTCACGGTGGAAGGTGCAATATGCAGTCATTTATCTTTAATGTGAAGATGTCTGAATTGCCCCAAACCCTGGGATCCTTAAAGATTAAATCCCTAAAGATTAAAGTGATGTAGCAGGCCCTGAATCTTCAAAGGATTCATCTCCCACCCTCCAGAGTGCATGTGTGTTACCAAGGCCTCCGGCATGCTGACAGCTCATTGCTCATCTGCCCCGAGAATCATAACATAAATGGAGTGGCAGACTGCAGGATGCCTGGAGGGCCTGGACCTCTTTGTGATGTATTATAACAAAATTTCATGTAAATGCATTGGGTTGCCATCTTGGTTGGGCAAGGAAATTCTGTCTTCCTCATACATCAGATCCTTTTTTCATAAATCTCTGTGGGTTAGAACATTCTGGCTGCTATTCTGCTGCTCATTATAATAATCACATCCTTTGGTTTTTAGCAGTTTTATGCCACCACCCATCCTCAATTATTTCAGAGTTCTGTCATCCCCACTGGATTGCCACCTTGAGCGAGAAAATTCTGTGTTCCACATACCATTGGTCTGGGGTCCACATTACCAGCCAAGTGGCAAATGCAAATACAGCTCCAAATGTCACCTTATTCACTGTTTTGTTTTGTTTTTATCATTCCTGGTACCAAATGTCAGATTAGGTTTTCTAGAAGCAGGCTCTGAAATGGAGTTTGATGTGCAGAATATTTATTAGGTAGCAATACCTTGTAGAAGTAGCAGTGAGAAAGCAATTGAACAAGAGGGATAAGTTGAACTGTGATGCAATCTGACAAAGTCTCAGTCCAACCCACAAGGAACCTCAGAGACAATGTGGTCCTTTGGAGTTGTGCCCTAGTGGGAAAAAATGTCAGGTACTTTGTAGCCTTGCCATGATCAGTCATGGGATGCAAATACCCCGAGTAGGTCACACTTTTGAGCAAAGTATCTCTCTGAAGCTGAGGTCATCTCTCAAAGACAGAACAGTCAGCACTGAAAAGACTGGGTGGTACATCTCCATCTCCATCACATCAAAAGAAGAAGTACAGAGAGATAAATGTGAAGTCTTTAACTTGGGTCTAAAAAACGAACACATATATTTGTACAAGATTTGTCCTTCATGATAGACCACATGGAGTGCTGAGTTCATTCCTGCTTACTGCATTTTAAGAGGAATACCCATTTTCTGGATGTGCTCACACACAAGAAACATCAGAATTGTAAAGGAGTTAAGAAGTAAAACAAAAGAGGACTAGGTGAAGGAACTGACACACTAACTAGAGGTTTTCTTCAGATACCTAAAGAGGCTAAAATTACGCCCTTGGAATGAATAGCTAAAAATCTAAAAAGACAAGAGTTGTCATAATATAGAGAGGTTCATTTAAATAGTCAAAACCAAGTAGAAAAGCAGTGCAGGACCTTGCTGGTTTTGCTCAGTGGCTAGAGCATTGGCCTATGGACTGAAGGGTCCAGGGTTCAGTTCCAGTCAAGGGCACGTACCTCAGTTGTAGGCTCAAACCGCCACCCTGGTCAGGTATGTTGGGGAGGCAATTAATCAATGTCTCTTCCACATCAATATTTCTCTCTCTATTTCTTTCCCACTCTCTTATACTCTTTCTAAAACCAATAGAAAAAAATATCCTCGGGTGAAGATTAACCAAAACAAACAAACAAAAGCAGTGCAGGTGTAACTTAACCAGATAAAGAGGGGAAGAAGCATATCTGATCAAAGCAGCTATCTTAGGCAATTGTGTAAAGTGCAGTTTTGCCAAATATAAGACCATGAGAGTGGAGAATGAACAATATCATCAGGATTCCTGTGTGTCATACATAAGGCTTTGGCAACAAAGCGCTGCAACAAGCGTGGTGTTTGAAAAGGTTAAGTCTGGCAGCAAGATAGAATGGATTAGTGAAGGTGTGTAAGATAGGAAGCAGAGAAACTAAGTAAGAGTAACCATGATTGGTGGCACTATGTCTATCTTGCTCATTGTTGTACTTGCAGTACCTGACATTGTATCTGCCCATGGAACAGGCTCAAGCAAAGAACCAATGGTTTCCTGAACTAAGACAATGGCTGTGGAAACATACTGGGGGTAACCTGTCCATGAATGAAGATTAAGAGAGAGAGAGAGATTATAGATTTCTTGATTTGCACCTAGTGGTTCACTTGCTCCAGATTGCATACACTGAAGAAAGAAGAGTTGGTGGACAGGGGAAGGTAAAAAGAAGAGGCTGGGAGGAGGTGGCGGGGAGAAAGACTGAATTCTAGTGTTTACCTGACAATCTACGGTTAGGAGTTATCTTGCTGAAATTTTCCAACAAAGTCTCCACTAATGTGCTTTCCCGTAGATGTTTTCTGTGCAGAAGTTCCCTGTGATTACCCTTAACCTGTCAGCAGGGAACAGCCTGTGTCTCTTTGTCAAGTTTTCACTGGTAAAGCAAAGCAGCAAGCAAATTACTGAGATCATTCAGATGAAAATTTTATTTTTGCCTGAATTAGCTAGAGAATTGAAGCATAAATGGACCTTTTCACTTGACTGATTGAGATAATTGCCTTACTTTTTTCTACTAGAGACCTATAGTTGGGAGGCTGTGTTTGGTCACCAAAACATGTTTATAACATACATTATTGACTTTTCTTAAAACAACTATGCTTGGCCAGGTGCCACACTCGAAACTTGCCCTCATCTCTTTAAGGATCTGAAACAGTGCCGAGAACTCCTGTACCTGGGGAACCTCAATGCTTGAATTCTTCCATTGGGGGCCAGCCTGAAAACACATCCATCCGTGCAGGCCTCCAGAAGAGGTAAAATGGCATCGAGGGGCATCTGGGAGGAGGTGGCCAGGCGGGAGGTTGGCTCAGTAGGTAAGATGCAAAAAGTGAGAATTAGCTCCAGGTGCATGGGAACAAATGGCTTTTCCTGAAAGAGGTGGGTAGGTGGATGTGAAAGAAACATGTAATTTACATTTATGATTGGAGAGGTGAGAGCAGTTAATTAAGATCCTGGAACAGGGGTACGCGTGAAAGCAGCAGTGTGACTCAGATCAGAGCCGTTGGCCTGGATCTGATGAAATAGAAGCTTTCTCTAACAGCCTGGAACAGGGGAAGGAATTTCCCAAGTAAACTATCTGGTGGCCTGGGGCTACGACAGCTGGGCACCTACAGTGACGACCTAGGAAATTCACTAGAGAGCAAGGTGTGCTTTAGAAAACCCCTCACAAGCTTTAATTCTATGAAGGAAAATTGTCATGTAAATATGTCTGTAATTACTTTGTGATGGCTCCCCTTACTGGCCATCTGGCAGAATGTGTTAGACCTGGAGAGAAATGGGAAGACACACAACGAAGGCATCCTACTTAACTTCTAAGTTTCCTGCTTTAAAATAATAATAATAAATAAAATAATAATAATAGAGTTGCTAAAGTGATTTTCTTTTCTGTGTATCAAAGTAAAACAAAAGAAATTTCATCCCTGGCATTTATAAAATCCCCCCAAAATTTTTTGTTGGTTTTTATATTTATTTATCTTTAGTGGATATTTAAAGAGTATGTTAGGATTTGTGATTATTAAAAAAAAAAAATACGACTGCTTTAAGCTTTCTTATTTTTAAATTTTTATATCATATATAATTTTTAAAAACTGAGATAACGGATAAGATACATACACACACATCAAGATTGATATGTCTAAACACTACATTTTCTTTGGAGAATACATACTTACAATAAGCAGACTCTCATTGTTCAAAGCGACCTTCAATAATTTTTTTTTTTCTTTATTGTTAGGATATACCGTTATTTATGGTAAGTAGTAGTACTTTAATATTTGGCATTTGTAACCTCCATTAACCATTGTACTATGCTGAAACAATAATGAACTAGTGGTAAAGTCAAACAATTGTATCTAAAATGATAAAAATAAAACAGATGTCTTTCAGATTGTTCCCTAGGATTCCCTGCAAATAATTTTTAAAATGTCAAATAATGTACTCCACCTCTCCCCAAGCTATTTATTTAAATACTAGAAGCCTGGTGCATGAATTTGTGCATGGGTAGGGTCCCTAGGCCTGGCTGGTGATCAGAGCCAATTTGCAGGGCGACTGGTGGGGCGATTAGGGGCCTACCATCGGCACACACCTTGGCTGGCCTGGGGCCTGTGGACTGGGGGAAGCTCCTGCATTGAGCATCTGCCCCCTGGTAGTCAGTGCATGTCATAACAACAGGTCATTCTACCGTTCAATTGATTAGCATATTGGGCTTTTATTAGATTGTACTAGAGGTCTGGTGATGAAATTCATGCACAGGGGGGATCCCTCGGCCTGGCCTAGGCCCTCTCACAGTCAGACATCCTTTGCACTGCCCTGGAGGTGGGAGAAGCTCCTGCGACCGCTGCTGCACTCACCAGCTGTGAGCCGGGATTCTGGCTAAGTGATGCTCCCCCTGTGGGAGCACTCTGACCACCAGGGAGCAGCTCCTGCATTGAGCATCTGCCCCCTTGTGGTCAGTGTGTGTCATCAGGCTGAAACCAGTTCAACATCCCCCAAGGGGTCCCAGATTATGAGAGGATGCAGGCCAGGCGGAGGGACCCCACCATTGCACGATCAGGGCCAGGGAGGGGCGCAGGAAGAGTTGGCCAGCTGGGGAGGGGCCACAGAAGGGGTCCAGGGTGTGTCGGCCCTTCTTACTCAGTCCCAATCGGCCAATCCCAGCAGCAAGCTAACCTACTAGTTGGAGCGTCTGCCCCTGGTGGTCAGAGCATGTTATAGCAAATGATTGAGTGGCCTTAGCATATTAAGCTTTGATTGGTTGAATGATCAACCAGATGATTGAACACTTAGCATATTAGACTTTTATTATGTAGGATGAGGAATGAAATATTTTATTTTAAAATTCATTTTAATATCTCTCTATATAGGTGTCATCAAATATTTTTATATGTGTTTTGACATCAAGAAGTTTGAAGAGCCAAAACTGGTTTGGCTCAGTGGATAGAGCGTCAGCCTGAGGATTGAAAGGTCCTGGGTTTGATTTCGGTCAAGGGCATGTACCTTGGTTACGGGCACATCTTCAGTAGGGGGTGTGCAGGAGGCAGCTGATTGATGTTTCTAACTCTCTATCTCTCTCAGTCCCTCTCTGTAAAAAATTAATAAAATATTAAAAAAAAAAAAAAGAGAAGTCTGAAGAGATCATTTAGTCGCTAATACAGGCTAATTTTTTGCTTTAATCTAAACCAAGACTAGTCTTGCTTAGAAGACAAAAGATATTGGTGTGAAAAAAATCACACCACTAAAGTGATTTTTTTTCTTAAAGCTGATCCTGCAATAAACAGGATACTCTTTATATATATATATATATATATATATAAATTATTGATTTTGTACAGAGAGGAAGGGAGAGAGATAGAGAGTTAGAAACATCGATGAGAGATAGACATCGATCAGCTGCCTCTTGCACACCCCCCACCGGGGATATGCCCACAACCAAGGTACATGCCCTTGACCGGAATCGAACCCGGGACCTTTCAGTCCCCAAGCCGACGCTCTATCCATTGAGCCAAACCGGTCTTGGCAATAAACAGGATACTCTTAAACTTAATAGTTTTTATTAAAACTGTTTGTCCTCACCAGATTCTTTCAATCTTTCAGTTTTATTTTTATTTTGGTATTTTTCACTGTTAGTCAAGAGATGCTAAACTGTTCCAGTTTAACAGCAAACAAGCCTCTAAATCCCAATGGTCTAAAAATGGCTTCACTTCAGGCTCACCAAATGAGTGAGGTACCCTGCTCTAAGTGGTCCTCACTCAGATATTAAGACTGATGGAGCCTCCATCCTCTGAAACATTGCAGGCAGGGGAGGAAATGGGCGAATTATGCACCACTTCTTAAAGGGTTCTAGCTGGAAGTAACACATGACACCTTCACTACCATTGCATGGGCCAAAATAAATAAATCATATAGACAGAAATATAATGGTTGTCTTAATTGATTCCCAACAAAGATACTTTAAAGAGAAAATGTCATCCTACTCTGTACTTGGGAAACAGCACCAATAATCATCCCTCTGACACTAAATGAGTGAATATATTAATGCAGGAAAAGGGGATAGTGCTTCTTAGCAGAGAATCACATATGGCAATAGGATACCATGAAATTTATATTTTGATTTTGTTATTTTAACAGAAAGAGGCCTAACATTATCTTTGCTAAATCAGTTTAATGTCTGAACTTACATTTTCCAGAAGAAAAAAAAGTGTTTAAATTGAGCTCTCTGGGGATTTCGTCATGATTGATTGATTAGACTGTGGTTAGGGCTATTCGGGATGGATGTGAGGAGTGGGGCAATGGTGCAAGAGCAGCTGCTTTTAGGGCTCCAGTCTCACTTTTGAGCGTTGCTATGGTGATAGCTGCCAGTGGGAACCCACGGGGAGCCCAGTAGGCACACTGCCTGCCAGACCTTTGTATCAGACTGTGCACCATCCCCAGCCTTTCAGATACCAGCATAAAGAGCTCTTTAGCCAGGGTGTTACCATCATAGAAGACAGTCTATTCTTGCTTGAAGTGTCAGTTGCTAGATGTCAATTCAGACATACATACTCTATTTTCTCTTTCTTTTTATATTCTTTTTCTGGTTTATTGTTATATAACACCCCACCCTTTGCCCATTTTATAGTTATACTAGAGGCCTGGTGCATGAATTCATGCACAGGTGGGGTCTGGCCAGCGCACCCCCATCAGGGCCCATCAAGGTCGGCTGGAATTGGGGAGTGGGCTGTGGGAGGTTGGCCGGCTGGCCCTGCCCCCTTTGGGCCAGTTGGCTGGCCACAGTGCACATCATAGTGACTAGTCATTCCGATCACTTGGCTTTGATAGATAGATGATAGATAGATAGATAGATAGATAGATAATGAATAGTTATTAACAGAACAACCTCAATTCGCAAATTTAGTTTTGATGAAAAATCCAAAGAAACAAATATGTATTCTAATACAGTGCTGCCCAATAAAACTTCTGTGATGGTGAAATGCTCCTTACCTGTGCTGTTCAGTACAGTAGCCACAGGGTCTACTCAGCACTTAAAGCACAGCCAGTACAACTGAGTGACTAAATTTTAAAATGTATTTCATTTTAGTTCATTTTAATTTAACTTAAATAGCTACATGTGGCTAGGACTGTTGTATTGAACAGCATGATTCCAGAATCCTATTGAAGCCCAGGGAGTTGTGTCACCTTCAGCAGGCCAGGGAGAACCATCCTCCCTCTCATTGGTGGTAGCATGTTTTGCTTTTTAAAGTGTCTTTATTGATTTTTAGAGAGAGGGGAAAGGAGAGAGGTAGAGAGAAAGAAATATCAATGAGAGAGAAATACCATTGGCCAACTGCCTCCTGCACACCCCTAGCTGGGGATAGAGCCCACAACCCAGGCATCTGCCCTGACTAGGAATCAAACCTGTGACCTCCCGATGCCTAATGCTCAACCACTGAGCCACACCTACCAGAGAATCACATATGGCAATAGGATACAGCATGCTTATTATCTCTTCTAAAGCATATTGTTGTTATTGCCATATAAGGTATGTCTTGGCCTGGATTAACTGCCTCTTGTAAATTTAATTATGCAGCTAAAGAAAGAGGAGGGAAAGGAGGCATGATAACTTCGGCTATTACAGTGAAAAGACTTCTAGAAGCAAAGCTGCAGGGGCAACATGCTACTGTTTCTAAATAATGTATTAGCCACATCGGTGGGTTCTGCAAAAGACCTAGATCCTAGCTACAAATCCTCAGTACTAGTTTAATAGTATTGCTTAGGAAAGACATTCAGCAGGGCTGCTTTTATTTCCTGCCTAAACTTTCTCCTCGGTATGAAAAGGGGGGGATAACAATATTTACTGTGTTTACTAATATGATAGGGACTTTATATATGTTACATTTATTCCTTTTAGCAAAGCTACAGATTATAATTATATACATTATACAGATGATACAACTAAAGTTTAGGAGGGTCAAGTTGTTAAGATTTTCCAGCTAGTAAATGGAAAAAGAAAAAGTCATTCAAACCCAAGTCTCCCTTTCTCCAAAGCCCAAGGTGTTGTTTGTTTGTTTGTTTTTACTATTGATAAATCTCATGAGAATGTTTCCAAAATTCCTTCTCACCCTTCGTCATCACCGAAGTGAGCACCATGGATTTAAACATGGTGGATGAGCTTTGCTTATAAGCTAAAATAGAATCCTTAACTGCACTCCATTTCTAAAAATATGATAATGACTATAATTAGACACTAACCTGGACCCACCTAAGATGTCCTAGTTCAGTGGCTTTCAACCTCGGCTTTGCATTAAAATGATTTGGAGAGTTTTTTGGTTTTTTAAATACTGATGGTAGAGAACCAATCCTAGCAGAATATCTAGGACAGAGGGAGAGTTTGTTTTAGGTCCCTCATTTGACTCCAATGTGCAGGTGGGGCCGAGCATTGATGCACCAGATGTGGGACCACCTGTAGGACTTCATGAAATTGCCTCTTGGAGGAAAAGCAAACAAACCCTTGGCGTCTTGGTTGATGTGTTTCATTTTGAGGACACGCGCTGAGGGAAACTGCCAAGCTGAGCTGAGGAAGCCGTCCTACACACCCCAGCCCCTCCGGAAGACTGACTCACCATGATACAAGAGGAATTTTTCATTCTGAGCCTTAGGGCTCAGGAACCCGTCACACGTGACGCTAAAGCAAAGTAGTGAAGAGAGGGCAATTATCTGACGGCAGAAGGAAGGGCTTTCCAACCTCATTTTGAAGTTCATTCCACGTGCACAGGTGCTGTAGCAGTGCATGTCCATGGTCAGGTTGCAACAGGTTTTTGAAAGCCTTGCCTGCTGGCGAGTAATTCTACCGGAAAGCAAGATTCCCCCAAGGAGCAAAGGAGTTTAATAACAAGAATGGTTCATAGTCTAGAAAAGCAGGCTTGCCCTAGCCAGTTTGGCTCAGTGGATAGAGTGTTGGCCTGTGGACTGAAGGGTCCCGGGTTTAATTCCTGTCAATGGCACTTACCTCGGCTGCAGGCTCCTGGCCCTCACCAGGGACATGCAGGAGACAACCAATCTATGAGTCTTTCTCACATTGGTGTTTCTCTCTGTCTCTCCCACTCCCTTCCACTCTCTCTAAAAATCAGTGAAAAAAAAATATCCTCAGGTGAGGATAAAAACAAAAAGAAAAAAACAAAAGCAAGCTTGCTTATATTCTCAGTCCTAAATCAACTGCTTGCTTTTTTTTTTAAATTCAAATTCTATGCAGAACTTTCTCTTACCACACAAAAAAAGGAGTAACTGTTGACCAAAACTTCAGTCGCCCTCAACACAGCTTAACCCTCACATGGTTTTACAGATCTCACATTTTATGTTAAAATACTGTTTTACTAATTTCACCCCTTCTACTCATCCTCAAAAATCTTGAGTGAGATGTCTTTTTTCCGAGCAGTGATTCTCAAACTTGAAGAAACTTATTTAAAATTCATATTCCTGACTCCACTCCTGGAGGTCTAGAAAGGGGCTCACGCAAATTCATATACTTTAAGGATTCCAGTGCATTTATAATAGGTGATTGTGATGGGCTGAATAATAGCTCCCCTCCCCCCCCCCCCCCCAAAAAAAAAAAAGATTTCCACAGTTGTAATCCTCAGAACCTGTGAATAAATTAGCTTAAATGACAAAAGAGACTTGGCAGGTGTGATTAAATTAAGAATCTTGAGATGGGAAGATTTTCCTGGTGATGCAGGTAGGCCAGTGTAATCACAGGGTGCCTATGAGAAGGAGGCAAGAGGGTCAAAGTGGAAAAAAATAAAAAAGATGTGACAGTGGGACCCCTGGTTGGGGTGATGTGTCTCTGAAGCTGGAAAAGGCAAAGAAACAGAGCCTCAGGTTGTCCCCTGAAATCTCCAGAAGGAACGCTGGTCTGCGACATCTTGATCTTATACTTTGGATCTCTAGAACAGTAAAATAATAAATTTATTTGTGTGTTTTTTCCTATTTGTTTGTTCTTGTGTTTGTTTGTTTTTTAAATAAGTTTTTATTGATTTCAGAGAGGAAGGGAAAGGGAAAGAGAGATAGAAACATCAATAATGAGAGAGAATCATTGATCAGCTGCCTCCTGCACACCCCACACTGGGGATCAAGCTTAAAACTCGATCACGTGCAGGGTCAAACACGGTGATCTCCTGGTTCATGGGTCAACGCTCAACCACTAAGCCATGCCAGTCAGGCTAAATTTATATTGTTTTAAGCCACTGAGTTGTGGCTTAATTTGTTACAGCAATACTATAAAACTAATAGAGTGAACCATGAAATACAGCATTTACACAAATAAAATGCTTTCTGTAGAAATTAACTCCAGTATCTCCCATTAAAGAAAAGGAATCTTGAACAGAGAGAGTGAAGAGTAAATTATACAACTTTACTCAGGGACTTAGGGAAAAATCCAGGACAAAAGTGGAATTCTCTTAGTTTTCTTCTATTTCTTTATCCTGGCATTTGAGTTTTCTTCTTCCCTCTAGTCCAATCTTCCACTCATTATCATATTACTCCTATATCCTTACTCTCCAGTAGACTAATCAACAAATTCTTTCTCCCTGACTAAGCTCATAATTTCTATCTTACCACCTTGGCACTTATCTCTTCCTTCAGTCTTTATATTCTTGAGTGTTAATGTCCATTCAAGGACTTTTCCTGAGCTATCAGGTGCTCTTTAGAGATCATGAGGAAGAATCCCCATTCAGTCTATTTAGCCCTCAATGTGATTAGCTCCTTTGCTTGTCGATACTCTGTAAAGTAACACCAAGGCAGGAATGGATAAGGCCTTTAATCCAAGTCAAGTGCCTGAATTTTCAAGTTCTACTTCTTTATAAATTATTTAACCTTATCACCACCTTTTAATAACAAATAACTGATGAACTTTGTTTTGTTGTTGTAGATAGATATCTTTCTTGTTCAACAATTAAAATCTTCTCAGTTACTTGATTTATGAAAGACAACCTCAATATTTGTATGTCAGTGGAGTAACACAGCTTTATTCAACATATTTTTTATTAAGATATAATTCACGTATCATAAAATTCACCATGTTAAGGTTGCTTTTAGTGTATTCACAAAGTTGTACAACCATCACCACTATCCAAATGTAGAACATGTTTATTACCCCAAAAGAAACTGTTAATACACTCCCCATTTTCCCTTCTCACTCCTCCAAACCAGCCCCCGGGAAACCACTAATCAATGTTCTTTCCCTATGGATTTGCCTATTTAGTGTAAATTAAATCACCCAATAAGTGATCTTTTGTGGCTGGTTTCTTTTACAAAGCTTAACGTATTCAAGGTTCATCATGTTGTACAATGTGTCAGAACCTCATTTATTTTTACAGTTAAATTATTATACAGATATACCACTTTTTTATTCATTCATCAGTTGATAGATTTTTGGGTTGTTTCCACTTTTTAGTTAACATTAATAATGAGGCTATGTACATTTGTACACCAATTATTTTTATGTGTGTGTATGTCAAAATATGTTTTTTATTATATTTAGCCTATGCTTAGGAGTATAATTTTTGGGTCATATGCATAACTTTTTGAAGTACTGCCAAACTGTTTCCCACTGTTTCAGTAACAATTTTACATTCCCACCAGCAATACATAAGGTTTCCAATTTCTCCACATCCTTGCCAACATTTGTTATTTTCCTTTTAATTTTAAAAATAGCCGTCCTAGTGGGTGTGCAGTGGTATCTCTTTGTGGTTTTGATTTGCATTTCCTTAATGAATAATGATATTAAACATTTCTTGTGCTTTTATGATCATTTACACACACACACACACACACACACACACACACACACACACATATATATGAATTAACCCAATCAAGATAGATGCAGTCATGGAGTGAGCAGGAGGCTTGGATATCCCCAGTGATGGAAGAAGCCAAGCTTCCTGGCCTGCCCTGGCCTCCAGTCAAGGCTACAAAGTTTCACTTATAGAAGATAAATAAATCCCAGATACCAGAGCCTCTGCTTGAGTCGCCAGGGGGTGTGGCTGGCCTGCAAACCGCCATAGGCCCCTCTACCAGGCCACCCCATGCCCCAAGAAGACCCCCACCCTGATCTGGAACACCTTCAGAGTAAACCAGCTGGCCCCCACCCATGCACCAGGCCTCTATTCTATCTAATAAAAGAGTAATATACAAATTGACCATCACTCCAACACACAAGATAGCTTCCCCCATGTAGTCAAAAATGGCTGCCCTCATGTGGACATAAGATAGCCGTCACAAGATGGCCAACAGGGCAGGGCAGTTGGGAGGGACCAGGCCTGCAAGGGAGGGCAGTTGGGGGCGATCAAGCCTGCAGGGAAGGGCAGTTAGGAGTGACCAGGCTGACAGAGAAGGGAAGTTGGGGGTGGCTGGGCCTGCAGAAAAGGGAAGTTGGGGGGACCCAGGCCTATAGGGGAGGGCAGTTTTGGGGGGACAGGCCAGCAGGGCAGGGCCATTAGGGGTGACCAGGCCTGCAGGGGAGGGCAGTTAGGGGCAAATAGGTTGGCAGGGGAGCAGTTAGGCATTAATCAGACTGGCATTGGAGTAGTTAGGGGATGATCAGGCTGGTAGGCAGAAGTGGTTAGGGGAAATCAGGAAAGCAGGCAGTTGGGAGCCAGCAGTTGGGAGCCAGCAGTCTTGGGAGCCAACTCCCCTACCGGGATCCGGCCTACAAGAGCAGTAAGACATCCCTCAAGGGGTCCATATTGGAGAGGGTGTAGGCTGGGCTGAGGGACACCCCCTGCACAAATTTCTTGCACTGGGCCTCTAGTTGCCTAAATAAAGGACATTGGGGAAAACAAAATATGGCTCATTATTTATTCACATACCAGTTAATAAAGATATTTCTCTGCATGAATGACTTGCATATTTAGTGCCATTTGGGAAACTTTCCAATTCCCCTTTTCATTGGTATTGTTTCCCAAACTTAGCTAAGTAAGAAGCTATTATTTGAGAATACAGATTCTGGAATTTGTTCCAGACCACCAGGTAAGAACCTGGGGATCCATGTCTTAACAAGCTCCTCAAGGATCCTAGTGATTGGCCAAGTATAGAAAACTAATGCTGTACCTTTTGTTTCATTTCCAGGAAGGCTGAAAAACCTTAATGTCAAACATTAAAGATAATCAGAGTGCAATTGACTTGACTACTGAGGTAGTAATGATGCCAAATAATTTAATAGAAACTTTTGTCAGGACTATAAAAAGGGGTTGCTAGAGACCTATCATATCAAACACAGGGAAGCAAAGATTTGCTGGCTTTCCTGACCGGTTTGGTTCAGTGGATAGAGCGTCGGCCTGTGGACTGAAGAGTCCCATGTTCGATTCCGGTCAAGGGTATGTACCTTGGTTGCGGGCACATCCCTAGTACAGGTGTGCAGGAGGCAGCTGATTAATGTTTCTCTCTCATCGATGTTTCTAACTCTCTATCCCTCTCTCTTCCTCTCTGTAAAAAAAATCAATAAAATATATATTTTTTAAAAAGTTTAAAAAAAAAAAAAAAGATTTGCTGGGGACACACTTTATCAGACACTGTTGTTTTTGGTACATGAATAAGAGTTTCAATTTCTCAGCCCCAGTCAGGTTTCCTCTTCTAGAGCTGTACTAAATTGAGGCTGTGAGAAACTGAAAATTGTTTTGATTCAAAAATAAAAATTCATAATGCATTTCTTAGTTTATAGTCTTTGTTTCTAAAGTCACCATTACATTAGATGCTTAGAACCACATAAATATCTTTAGGAGGTGCAGTAAATTGTGTAAAATGTAGTAAGTGGTTAATACGCTTTTATTTGTATGTGGCCCAGTAATTGCAGCAGAAGAGCCATTCAAACAGACTTACCTTAAGTTCTGGGAAGAGCAGGGCATGTGGAGAAGGAAGAAAGAAGGCATAAAGAGGTGAGAAAAGAAGAAACAGAGGGAAATGCATTTTCTCTTCCTAACGGCAAGGACTACCATAAGGAAGACACACAACATGTGTCCAAATCCCTGTGGACATTGGAGAATATATTGTGTCTCTCCAAACCCTCTGAAGCTCACAAGCTGGGGTGTTCCAACGTCTCTCCCCCTGGGCTCTCAGATCAGCATTAGACTCAAGCTGCTATGGACTGGAACATCTTGGGAATTCTGAGCCGCTTCTGGAGTTCCCTGACAAAAAGAGGGCAGGACCTACTGTCCTCCCTGTCAGGGCCTTTGCTTTCTAATGCTTTTCGACATCCGAAGCTGCTGCAATATTAATAAAACTGCAGTTCCCCTCCCACCTTAGCTGCTGACCTAATTTAGCTGAACACATCCTATTAAATATTTATTAAACATCAGTTCGTGGAAGCTCTATATCAAATGGGTGCACAGGGGCAATGCTCACTGGGCAGGTTTCCAGCAACCAGAAAGCACAGTTCTGGATTAGGAGGGTGGCTAATGCTCTGAAAAGAGCAGGTGTAACATGAACTTGACTCTGAAAAAAAATGGTTCCACGTGGTAGCAGGAATTATAAAAATATGGGTTAAAAAGCAGGACCCAAAACACTGTGAAAACAGCATAAACGAAGCTGCATTGCACCTTCTCCCGTGGCTATGAGGATCAGCACCTTCACTTACCGCTGACTGTTCACATTTGCTGTTGTTCATTTTTCTGGGCTCTGAGGGCAGAGCCAAGTGTGAAGGCTGAAGCTTTTGCAACTTGGAGGTTTCTTGTGATGAAAGTAAAATGTAAAATTATATACATAGAGCACAAAGGTAAATGCTATATTGAGGGTTAACACATAAAAAGATAATTCTAGAAAGATAAATTTGAAATGTTAAAAATATCATGAATGTCCCAAAATCAAAATTAGCATCATAGTTTTGTTCATTGACTAGCATGCCTCTATAATACTTTTCCTCTATATTTTTTTAGCTGCATGCATATTCCTCTGATGATGTTGTAATATCATTTTCTACATAGAAAATATAAAAAATGAATTTTATTTTACTTCTACTCTGAGTAGATACAATTTGTATGAAAAATAAATGGACTTCCGTACTTGGGCCAATTTAAGCAACAGTTTAAACTGCTCCTTGTAATTACGTCCATCATCTGGAGGGGACAGGTCTACGTGTCCTGGGTTGGGCAGCAGGGTGGGTGTGATTATGATGCCAGGTCTTCTCCTGCAGGGACTCATCCATCAGTCTTTCCCAATGTGGAGCCTTTTGCTAGAGTGAGTTTAGAAGAGCAAGAGGACTTCAGTATCTGGGGGACAAGAAGGAAAATGAAAAGGAACTAGAGCCCGGGGGGGAGGGGGGTGCGGAGAAGGGACAACTGTAATACTTTCAACATAAAGATAGATAGATAGATAGATAGATAGATAGATAGATAGATAGATAGATAGAAATTGACAAGCTGATCCCAATATTCATGTGGAAACGGAAGAGGCCTCCCACCCCAAAGGGAGCAGAAACCAAGCGAGAGGAAGCTGAAATTGTTAGGCCTTTGGTAACTCTCTTCTCCTTCACAAAGTGAATTTGAACACCAAGGGGCAGGCACACTTCCATTGTTGAGAAAAACGGACTAAAAGTAGGTAACAAGCAGACAAGAATGGGGATCAACATGATAGGCATGAGGTGTCCACCTTCCGGTTAGCCGTAGAAAGATGTACGCAGGGAGGGAGGAGGTTAGTTTATCTTTACTGCTACACTTGGAAAATAAAGACCAGAAGTAAAAATGCCGTCAAAAGCTTGACTCTTCTCAAACTGAAAACTTGGGTTCCGTATTGAAAGCCCTGCCCATGTAGAAGGAAAACACATTCATTTGGGTTTTGTGGTTGGGGAGAAGGACTGCCAGAGAGGAGGTGGAAGCCACAGTGGAGCATTCCTGAGCAGTCCAGCGCAGGCCTGGGAGATCACCATTCGGGCAGCTCCTGCTCCACAGCCCACGAAATAGCAACAGGACCATGAATCCCTCAAATCCTGAACCATTTCCTTCCCCTAGTTCAGCCTCTCCTGCTTCTATCAAATGGCTCCAGCAATCCTGCCTCCTCCACAACGCCCCTCCTCACTGAAGCAGTGGCAACTCCCTTCGAACTTTCTATAAACACAGAATTCCCATGGTCCTCTTAAAACTCCATTAAATGCATTTGCTCTCTGGTTGGAACACAATGCAAAACCTTTTATGCTTCATTTGTTCAAAGCTGCTAGCTCAGGCCCTAGCTTCCATATCCTGTAGGCCCTTCTAACGGATTGTAAATTCCACTTCCAATTCACAAAGCACTTTGCTTAGCAAAGCCTCTTATAAGGTTAAACAAACATCTGTCATTAATTCTTTATAACATATTGGAGACAACAAGGCTATTGGACAGAATATAGAGTAAAGTAATGGTAGACAAAGTGAACCATCTTTGTGGTATGTAGCCCCATCTCCAGATACCCTTATTTCTTCATCATCCTCACACCCCTGCCTCTTCACATCTTCTTTTAAAAAATATTACCCATACATCCAGAGATATTGAAATATAAATATATATTAAATGAAAATACTAGTTTTAAAAATAATAAAATGAACAACTGAGCATCCACCTTAATAAATGCACGAGAGAGTCCTTGTGTGTCCCCTCCCATTACATTTCTGTTCTCCCACATTCTGAGATAACCATTCTCCCAACATTTGTGCTAATAACTGAATTTTGTGTTAATCCAGAGTTTTTCTCTTCTTTATTTTTATTCCCTATGACTTATCTCTAACACTACATCATTTAGTTGTAGTAGCCATCATAAGCCTGTCTGTGTAAGAAATAAATATCGCCATTGATAGAGGACATCTTCCAGAAGGTTTTCCATCAGAGTATGCTCCCACTTCCTAGGAAGTTTATAAAAGTCATTAGTAGGGAAGGAGAGGGAAATAGAGCGGAAAGCTAGGGCAGTGGTTGGCAAACTGCGGCTTGCGAGCCACATGTGGCTCTTTGGCCCCTGGAGTATTTTAGCAAAGGCCAGATTCGGAGTACCCTAATTAAGTTAATAACGACCTATATACAATAGTTTAAGTTTAAAAAATTTGGTTCTCAAAAGAAATTTCAATCCTTGTACTGCTGATATTTGGCTCTGTTGACTAATGAGTTTGCCGACCGCTGAGCTAGGGCATCTGGGATGTGTGTCTGGAGCTGCAGGTCTGACCTTGGATCAGGCTCAGGAGAGGGGTCAGCTCAGCCTCCTCTGCTTCTAAGTTCACCATGGCCCATCTCCTGTCCTCAAGAGTAGGTGAAAGATCACCCCTTTACCCTACCCGAGGAATACACTCCAGATTACTAGTGGGAAGCTACAGGACAGTAAACCTGGCTAGCTCTAAGTTGCCCTCCAGAGTTCAGAGCGCAATCATGACTGCCAGTAAAACATCCCTGACACTCATCTACATGCCTGCGATGTGCTCAGGATCATTCCTTCAACTCCCTTGGCATTCTGCCCTACCCAATTTGGCTCAATAGAGGTTCAGCCTGCAGACATTGAGTCCTGGGTTCAACGCTGGTCAAGGGCATGCAGCGTACCTCAGTTGTAGGCTCTTCCCTGGCCAGGGCCCTGGTCGGGGCTCTGTGCAGGAAGCAACCAACTAATGTGTTTATTTCACATCTGTTTCTTTCTGTCTTTCCCCCTCTTTTCCACTCTCTAAAAATCACTGGAAAAAATACCATCAGGTAAGAATTTTAAAAAAAAAGAAAAAAAAAGAAAGAAAAGATGTCAACATCTTTGTATGGCTTATATTTTGGTAGATAGAATAATTACGGCCTCCCCAAAATGTTCACATCCTTGTCCCAAGAACCTCTGAATATGTTATTTCACATGCAAATTAAAATTAAGGTTGCTAATCAACTGACCTTAACATAGGGAGAAGGCCCTGCATTACCCAGTGGACTCAATGTAATCATAGGGATTCTTAGAAGTGGGAAAGCAAGACAGGGGAGGGATCAGACTCAGAGGGAGATTTGAAGATGCTACACTGCTGATTTTAGTGATGGAGAAATGGAGCCACAAACCAAAGAATGTAGATGCTGCTTCAGGTTGCAAAGGACAAAGAAAAGAATTTCCAGAAGGAACTTGGTGCTGCTAACTGCTTGATATTTGACCAGAGAGACCCATTTAGGACTTCTGACCTCTGGAACTGCAAGGTAATAAATTTGTGTTGTCGAAAGCCACCAAGTTTGTGGTGATTTGTTATAGTAGCTCTAGAAAACAGATATACGTGTTGCAAATGTTTTTCCAACTTTTCAATATACAGAAGCTTTACAAAGTTATCAAAATGCCCCTTATGATTTGTCCTTTTTACAATTTGTTCACTGCATTTCTTCTAGTCTCAACTACAGTAAAATACATGAAATTTGGCCAAACACATTAGTTTCAAATATTTTTTTTTCTGCTTTAAAAAGTGTTTATAAAAAATAAAAAAATAATTTTCTCTTTTTTCTCCTCTTGTCTCATCTCCTCTTTCTTTCCCTTCTCTTGGAAGTAGCTGGGCTGAGGAAGTTAGAAAGATGGAGAAAATGGATGAGGAAGTGATGATGAGACCAGAGGCCAAGAAGCCAGACAGCATGGTCAGATTACTTACATTGGAGGGAGGGGGTGTGAGTAAATAATTAAATAGAAGATAATGGGAACCAGTGTTCTCATAGTTAGAGGCTTATGATAATGAAAATAGAGGCTACAGTATGAGATTGCAATTGAGAGAAATCCAGGAATAAAGATGTGTGAACCACTATATAACTAGGTAACATGTAGATATTGATATATATGACACTAGAGGCCCCATGCATGAAACCTGTGCATGGAAGGGGTCCCCTCAGCCTGGCCTGCACCCTCTCCTGGACCCCTCCGAGGATGTCCAACTGCTGGTTTAGGCCCAATCCCACAGGACATCACTCTCATAATGTTCCTAACTGCCATCTGCCTGCCTGCCTGATCACCCCTAACCCCTCTGCCTGCCTGCCTGCCTGCCTGCCTGATCACCCCTAATTGCCTTTGCCTTGGCCCCCGCACCCAGGACCTGGACTTCCTTTCCTCTGGCAGGCCACAGGCACTTGGGACCTGGGCCAGCTTCACCCGGGCCAGGTGCAGGCGCCCAGGACTACGGGCAGCTTCACCAGGCTGGCCACAGGCGCCTGGAACCTTGAGAGGCTTCGCCTGGGTCAGGCTTTGTCAGGAAGGACATCCAGGAGGTCATCCAGAAGATATCCAGTCTAATTAGCATATTACCCTTTTACTAGTATAGATATGTGTCTGCCACCCCTCCCTCCCCCTCCATTGGCCTTCACCAAACTATGTGTCCATGGGGGATGCATTTATGTTCTTTAGCTAATCCCTTCACTGTCTTTATTCAATCACCCCCCAAGCCCTCTTTCCCTTGAGTACTGGCAAGTGTAAAAATAAAAAAAATAAAAGATTTATATATTTGCATAGTCTTGGAGTACCTCTTAATAAATACCACCTACAAAGTGGGAAAAGGTGGACTTATGGTTCAGGAATCTGGCAGGCACCAACTTGAACAGGTTATCAAGGTTAACATCTCTAGTGAATAACATTGAAGGACTCTTGATGAATACAACAATATTGTTTCTGTGCTATTCTGATAAGATAATGAATGGTTTAAGTCGGGACATAAGAAAGTATCACATGGCCCTGGGTTGATTGACATTTTTTGTACTCTAAAACTGTAAACTACATGAAAGTCAGGGGGAGACTTTGAAGCTCCTCCAGATTAAAAGAAACCAAAAAAGTATGAGAATTAAATGTGAGACATGATCCTAGAGTAGGAAAAAGAAACACTGAGAAAGTTAGGGATATTTGAATGAGGTTTTCGGAATGAATTGGATGGTAGTATTGTATCAATATTGATTATCTGGTTTTGGGTGGTTTGTATTAGTATTCAGTAAGAAAGTGTCTTTATGTGAATAAACTAAGGAAACAAATGCTATCACAGCTAATGTTCAAGAAAGAATTTGGTTGTGACAGATGTAGTACTCAAGAGATATGTTTGGCTCTAGCTGGTTTTGCTCAGTGGATAGAGCATTGGCCTGTGGACTGAAGGGCCCCAGGTTCGATTGTGGTCAAGGTCATGAACGTAGCTTGCAAGCTCAATCCTGGCCCTATCAGGTGCGTTCAGGAAGCAGCCAATCAATGTCTCTTTCACATCAATATTTTTCTGTTTTTTTCCCTCCCTTCTACTCTCTAAAAATCAATGGAAAAATATTCTCAGGTGTGGAGTAACAAAAAAATAAAATAAAATAAAATAAAATAAAATAAAATAAAATAAAATAAAATAAAATAACATAACATCATTATGATACTTCATTGATAACTACATTACTATACTCTAAAATTCTTGAAGATAGGGATCTCTTTGTTCATCATTAGTTCTTGATGCCTACTGCAATCACTGAAACAAAAACAAACAAACAAAAATTTCCTAAATATTGTTGAAAACTAGTTGTTGAAGATTGGAGAACAATAGTATGTATCAAGGAGAAAAACTCTCCTTCAACACAACTGTGCTGATAGATGATGATTTGAAAAGGGAAGTTAAATTGAAAGCCATAAAAATAAGATACAGATAAAATACTTTAACTTAAAATACACACACTATGTATATGAATTCCTTCACAAATATCCCATTGTAAGGCCAACCCCTTTTATTGGAGTATGAATTGGTTTTTGAGAATTGTGCAACATCTTCCCTGCACAAATAATGCTAGAATGCATCATCTGATGCATTCTGCTTCTTTTAAAGCCTATTGTGAAGCAATTTAGTACAGAATCTTCCTAGGTTTTTGTTGCACCTATCTTTTATAATTCTTAGCCAAATTTTTAAAAATATTGTTTTTGCAAAGCATTCAATCCTGTTTCCTCAGAAACAGCAGCTCCCTACCTTTTGCTCTGATATTTTTATGGTTTACATAGTATTTAAATTGTCAACAGCAAGGCCCATTATCTGGTAACAGAGCAACGTAAAAGTTATCATGATTGGTTGTAGTAGCAGGCCATGTTAGTGTGTTGCTGAATTTCTCCTCTGGTTGTGTGGCCATATCTCAGTTGTCAGGGAGCTCACCATATCTCAGTTGTCAGGTTGACCCTAGCAGGCTTGGCAGTATAGCCTCCCAATCTAGATAGAGTTCCTGGGACTTGGTCCTCTGGAAAAAAGGCAACACGTCAGGTTTTCTGCAGAATCTGCCATGGTAGCTTCAAACTGAGCAAGAGTTCCACAATTTCACACTTGAGTACATTTAAATGTCTCAAGTGGATGTCAACCAGGCTGCATAAATAACTTCTATGAGCATTGCTTCAAAATTCAGACTTTTAAAAGTTACTACCTGACCAGAAAGAATAAATCCCTAGTGAAATTAGTTAAATGTCACTTGAGCAACAGCCTGGGGCTCCCAAATCGGGTAAGAAGAATTCTCCCTTTGGATGCATTTAACACAGCCATAAAACAATCAACCAAATTAATCTAAACAGGTTTTGGCTGGCTCTTGACATGGCAGCATGTGACTAATACATTGAGAGCACTCGTATTTGTTTTTTGTTTGTTTGTTTTTAACATGTTTTACTTAAGTCCATTTATAAAATATCTTTGAGAATTTGTTCTGCTTAATTTTATTTCATACTAGAGGCCTGGTGCACGAAATAGTGCACTTGAGGGAAGGGGGAGTCCCTCAGCCCCGCCTGCGCCCTCTTCACAGTCCAGGAGCCCTCATGGGATGTCTGACTACCAGTGGGCCTAAGCCAGCAGTCAGACATCCTTAGCTCTGCTGTGCTCACCAGCCATGAGCCCGGCTTCTCAGCCATGAGGCCGGCTTCTGGCTGAGCAGCGCTCCCTCTGTGGGATCAGACCAAAATCAGCTCTCTGACATCCCCCAAAGAGTCCTGGATTGTGATACGATGCAGGGCAAGCCAAGGGACCCCACCTGTGCATAAGGGCTGGGGAGAGACATGGAAGATTAACCAGCCAGGGAGGGACCACAGGAAGGCTCCAACCTGTCTTACTCAGTCCCGATCAGCTGGACCAGCAGCAAGCTAACTACCAGTCAAAGCATTTGCCCCCTGGTGGTCAGTGCACATCATAATGACTGGTCAACCAGTTGACTGTCTGCCCTTGGTGGTCAGTGCATATAGCGGTTGAGTCGCCTTAGTATATCAATAGCACATTATGTTTTGATTGGTTGAATGGCCGACCAGACAACTAGACACTTAGCATATTAGGCTTTTATTACATAGGATTAGGAGATATATAAAAAAATTTAAGAGCAATATTTGCTCCTGAATGTTAACTTAGAGTAGCAATTTTCAACCTCTTTCATCTCATGGCATAAATAAATTGCTAAAATTCTGCAGCATACCAAAAAATATATTTTTTGCCAATCTGACAAAAAAAATAGGTATAATTTTGATGCATTCACACTAAACTGCTATCATGTTGGTTACTGTCATTTTTTTATTTGACAACCTAAGGGAAAAGATGCCAGTGCCCGATTAAATAGGTATTGCATGTTTTAAAATTCTTGCAGCACACTGGTTGCAAATCGCTGCTGTAGAGTAACAAACTGAGAAACAGAAGTTGTACATGTAAGTGGGCATTAGTGTATATTTCACAATACATATTAGTATGTTACAGTAATAAAGAAATACCTTTATGTATTAAAAATATCAAATATGAATAATGACCTGTCACCTCAAATATGAATACCTGTCACCTCAAATATGAATAATGACCTGTCACTCATGATACTTTTTCAAAATTATGTCTTTCTTTCTACTCCATAGACCTAAGCTCAAAGGCAATGCAAGTCTTCCTCTGCTAACCATAACTTGTCACAAAGTTAGACACACAATGGTACTTTAATTGAAATAAAAGTTGGAATTATAACAAATTAAAGAATGCAGGTTTTTAAAAATGCAATTTCAAAGTTATAAATAATGAGAAGGTGGAACCAATATTTAAATTTTTTCTTTTGCACAAGTGAGGCTCTGCAATCCTACTTCACCTCTTAAATAAGAATACAAGAGTTTTATATATAAAATGGCCAAAAAAGTGCTAAATCTCCTAAATAGTATCACATTTTAAAAAATTACTCTATCAGATGCTCAAGGAAAGCTATCAGGAATTAGTACAAAATTTCCTAAACATCTAACATGGAATCTTCTCCATTGCCCATTTTTTATGCCATGATTATCAAATGTTTCAGTTTTCCTTAAGAAATATCTGATGGCTCTATAACCAGTTCTTAGAAATTCAGAATACAAAATTCATGCTTCCCCTACTTATTATCAATGATATAATTTATCGAAAAGAGAAAAATACATAAATACAATGTTATAATAGTAAGGATTTGTTTTATTGTGTTTTCCACATAGAGAGAAAGGTTTTTTTTAATGAAAAATATTCATCACAAAGACAATCTTTTAATTGAACAGTAACAAATTGAATTAAATCAATAACAAATAAAATTTCACTTTAAATGAGTCAAATATTCTGCATTTAAAATTTAATTTTACAAACATTCAAGATCAGTGAATTTTGGTAAGAAAAAAAAAAAGACTAGAAGAAAGAAAAAAGACACCTATTCAACAGATAGTAAGTTATTAAAGTTTTTTTAATTGCTTTGGGAAAACACAGTATTGTTACTTAACAAAAGTCTTTTAAGAAAGACTTAAGTGCTTCAAATCAAGTGGGCTTCAGATTTAAAAATATTTTAAAATTTTCCAAGAAATTAAAGTTTTAAAAATAGTTTACTGTTTATTCATTTAATTCCATATTTAAGGAAACATTTGACAAATAAGTAAACAAAAGGAAAAATAAAAAGTTTACCTACATTTTCATGTAATAAATTCTAGATCTATAAAAATTTCCTGGTTTGTATATAAAGGCCAATGTTTGACCTTCATTGATCCATTTGTATGTAGTTAAAAAAATACAATATCAAATCTTTCTCCCTTTCCCCCCAAAACTAGAAGTATTTTAAGTGTGAGTGTGTGAATGTAGCTGTGCATATCCATGAGTGTACAAATCACACAAACATCACTTTATTTGGAAAATTATTTTCATCACACTGTAAACATATTTCTCCCTACATACGGACATTTCAAAAGAGTCTTTGGTATTATTAATTATTGTGCTTTGAAATGGAAATGAGGGATTTCTGTAGCAATGCTACAGAGACATTGTAAGATATAAATAAGAAAAATGCACTTGGAATAAGTTACAATTAGCTGCTTTTGCATAATTTTCAAAAACTACAGTGTATGCCTAGTCACAGTTTTATGAGAAAAAATATCTCCTTTTCAACTCCTTAATTTTAAGGAACACTTAAATCATTTTGGCTAAAAATCCATTTTTGGAGTGGATCTGATGGATTGCAAGACACTAAGCTTGGATGCTCTCCATTTGCTGAAAGGCACATCTTTAAGAATGGATTATATAGAAGTAGGTCCTAGAATAAAAGGAAACACAAGAGACATTAAGTTTTAAGACTCAAAGTTAACTCATAAATACAAAAACTACTTCTTGGTCTTGTAAGGACAGAAAAAACAAAACAAAACAAAACAAAACAAAAAGCCTTTCTTTTTCTTTGCTATAGCCTTCCATAATTTATGAGAAGCACCTAAGATTGTTAGCTCCTCAGATTCAAACAGCTTCTCTGTTCAAACTACAAGACAAATATAAGATACCCTCAAGGCTACATTTTTGTATACCCCTCCTCCCTGCTATTTTCAGAACTAAGGGATAATTCACACCAAGGATTCTCTCCTTAATAGAAAACTCCGTTCCCCTGCAACCCCCTTCAAATAGGCCTCTTTTGGACTCCATAACTTTTGCTCTAAGCATGTTTTACAGGCTTGGGAAAATACTGATAAGACACCTCCCTAAGGTTGGTACTGTTTCCACTTCAGCCTCAAATCCTCCTCCCTTCCTTGTCACCTAGCAACAGCAGCCATTACCCTTTAAAAGGTGAAACCATGTTTTTGTTCCTGCCCTCCCCGCCCCCCCCCCCCCCCCCCCCCCCGTATTAATTAACAATGCATGGGCTGGGCCCTTTCCCTTCAGGGAAAGTGAAATAAACCTCCTCTCTACATCTCTTCTTTTAGTTGTGAATTCTTTCTCTGCCCAAGTCACAGGCCCAAACCCTAACAGGTCTCATCAAAGCTAAAGGAAGACCTGCACAACAAATATACACCATTCTTAACTTGTTATTTTCTAAAATCAGTTATGTCTAATAAAATCTTGTTGGTTTTTGGAGTAAACACCACCAAAATTATGCCACTACAGGAGGTAGTATATAAATGAAGGGAGGTATACAGAGCAAGATATCATTCAAGTTTTCAAACAAGAAGCATTCTAGATATATATATATATCTATAAGTGACAAACTTTTTAAAAATGTAAGTCATAAAAGTTAGTGTTCTTGCCTTTCACAAAACAATTTTCAAAGAAGAGCTACTAGATTCCAGCTAATCCCTAAAATATGTTTTAAAAAAACAAACAAACAGAAAAGAACTTGTATTCTCTCTGTTCTAGATTCACAAAAAGGAACTCAAACAGGGAAGGAAAGAATTGAGCACTTCAGGTAAGAAAAATAATGATTTTCTTTTTCTCTGTCAAGGAAAAAAGTATCCTATCTAATAAAAAAGTAATACGCAAATTAACCTTCACTCCACAACAAAAATGGCTGCCCCCATAGCCATAAGATGGCGGTACCCAGTCCCCTCAGCCCCGCTGCTGGAGTGTCTGGGCCTGTCTGCCCAAAGGGGCAGATCCAGCCTTCCTGCTCCATCGGTGCTGCAATGTCTGGGCCCGTCAGCTCCATGGGGGTTTGCGTGGACCAAGTGGCAAAACTGGATCTGCCCCCCCCCCCCCCCCCCCCCCCCCCGGCCCAGCAGACAGAACCCAGACAGCAGGGCTTGGGGGCTTCCTTAGTAAGGTGGTGGTGGAGGGAACATCCCTAGGCCCCACAGACAGAGCCAGGACAACAGGGTTTAGGGGCTTCCTTAGTGTGTCAGTGTCAGCAAAGCCCAAGGCCTGGCAGACAGAGCACACTGCAGGGTATTGGGGCTTCCTTCGCATGGCAGCGGCAGGGAGAGAGCAGATAGCAGGGCATGGGGCCTTCATCTCCAGGGCTGTAGCAAAACCCCCAGACCCCGCAGAGAGCAGAGAACCACGGGAGTGGGCCTGAGCCACGAGTAGGACATCCCCTGAGAGCTCCTGGGTTATAGAGGGTGCAGGTTGAGCTGAGGGACCCCTGTGCACGAATTTCGTTGCACCAGGCCTCTAGTGTCTATTATAAGAAGCATTATAAGAAATATTAAAAAAGATAAATGTGGGCAACAATTATTAATAATTCACAGAAGTGTTGATCTGCATAAACCATGCTTTAACTAAGCAACTTTCCAATTATTTTGTTCCTAAGAGTATTTAGCTCATATATTTTATTTTTATCACATTGGTAAACAAACAATAACAAAGTTAAGAAAAGCTCAGAATTTCTAATGAATAAAATTAATACAATATGTTTTATGTGTGTTTCCAGGTAAGCAGTTAGAGCTATTTAAAACAGTAATTGCATAAAGGAGTGAATTAGCTGCACCGAGGTACCTTTTGGATCTCCCATATCTGTTCTCCAGTGGCAACTGTTCGGCGACCTTTGTAGGTACATGTCTTCAGCTGAACAGGACCTGGAACAGCGTGGAGACATAACTCCTTCTGGATGTTATGCCGAATTTCATGTTGAGCAGAGTATTCAAAGTACTGTGAAAGAAAGACTGCTGTTACTGCAAAAGCACCCTATATGCTCAGCTGCAAGGTAACAGTCCAATAAAAAAAATCAGCAACTTGCCGAATAATGAAGTCATGTCTACTTCAACAATACAGGAAGAATTGGTATCAAGAACATAAACTGAGTTTTTATGATAGAAGATACTGTAACCTTTCTCCAGCCTATTACCAGCAGGAAGTTACATAATTAAGATGTTATTATCTTCCTCCCCAAATCAGAAACTGGAAGGTATCTGGTCGGATGGAGGCTAGGTCAGGTACTCCTTAGGAAAGGGCCTGGCAAGCTTAACTGCTGCTTCCTATCTACAAATGTCCCTTCTCTCTTATTCATCTCAATTCTTGGCATTTTTATTTAAACGGAATAACCTCCTTGCCTTGGTGTCCTTGCCTGTAAGGTGGGTAAATTAATAGCTCCTACCCATCTTACCTAATAATAGACAAACATGTAAATTGACCATAACTCTGCTACACCACCAGCCAATCAGGAGTGATATGCAAATTAATCCAACAAAGATGGTGGTTAATTTGCATAAACAGGTGCCCAATGACTGGGTGGGACACTTGCATCATCATCATGGTGCCAATGCAAGCATTCTGCTTCACCCCCGGGTCTCTCAGGGCCTCTGGGCAGTGTGGGAAGGCGGGGCCAGAGTAGAAAGATGTGGTTCCAGGGCTTGAGCGGAAAGGGGCTCATGGGCTGGAGTGGAAAGGCAGTGCTGGCAGCCAGGGAAAGGAAAGCCCATTCTAGCACGAATCTTTGTGCATCAGGCTTATAAAGAAAAATGGGTTAATATATGCAAACAATGATAATAACTGGCTAGTGGTGAGCATTCAATACATTTTAGCTATTGTTACTATATTGATGCTTCTTTCACTGCATACATCCAATTAATTACTAGTCCCTTCGTCCTACTGAATTGTTCTCTCATATGTTACCATCCCACCCATCCTTACTTCCATATCCTCACTTCTCTTGTTCAGGCACTCAAAATCTCTACTGTAACACCTCCAGTCATCTGCAGTTTCTGCTCTTATACTTCAATTCACTCTGCTACCCCAGTAAGTGGAAACTCACTCTGTTTCAGTTCACTTAGTCTTCTATAACATTTATTTGATCCCCTACCTCCCCTGCTAAAGTGAGTCACTGCTGTTGCTAAGATAAAGTCCACACTCCTTAATTGGTACATGAAACTTCCATTTTCAATCTGTTATTGTCTATTGACCCAATTATATACTACTAGAGGCCTGGTGCACAAATTTGTGCATGTGTGGGGTCCCTCAGACTGGCCAGCGATCGGGGCTAATCAGGGGGAGGGAGGGGACTGGCTGTCGGGGAGAGGGACTACAGGAGATTGGCCAGGCTGGGAAAGGGAACATGGGAGGTTGGCTGGGCAGCCCCCGCAACTGAGGCCGATGGGGAGGGGCAGGCTGGCTGAGGGCAGGGACCACAGGAGGTTGGCCGGTGGGGGGAAGAACCACAGGAGGTTAGTCAATCAAGGCCAATGAGGGGGATTTTGTCTTCACAACTATAGCAGTACATGTTACATTATAAGCTCTAAACAAATATTCGTTAGAAGAATATGTGGATAATTTCTCCAGAGACAAAACTATAAAAACATCTTTATGAAAATAAGAGAAAAAACCTGATAAAACAATGTTATAAAATATAACTTCAAATTTTTTGATTAAAAATATATATATAATGCTATGCCCAGAGGTGTGGCTCAGTGTTTGAGCATTGACCTATGAATCAGGAGGTCACTCACTGTTCAATTCCTGGTCAGGCCACATGCCCGGGATGTGGGCTCAATCTCCAGTGTGGAGCATGCAGGAGGCAGCCAATTGATGATTCTCTCTCATCGTTGATGTTTCTCTCTCTCTCTCCTTCCCTCTCTCTCTTCCTCTCTGAAATCAATAAAATACATATATATTTTTTAAAGAAATATTAACCATGCTCTATTGAGCATGATTTTTCTGACTAGGGAAAGCATATTCTAACCTCGCTGAGAGTTATATGCCTTGTGACATGGCGTTAACATCAGAATGCAATCCATCCTCATTTCTCAAGAAACTGTCTACCATTCTGTAAAGATTCACAACCTCTTGGCGGAAAACCTCGCCCTTTGCAACCCCCAGCCTTATTGCCTGTAACCTGGTCCTGGAGGCACCCGCCCTCTGCAATCCTTCTCAGCCCACCTTTGCCAGTAACCTGTGACCATTATACCTTGCCTACTTTCTGAAATATAGATTTCCTGAAGGAATTAGAATCTAAATTGCTTGAGCCCAGCAGTGTATCTGACATGCAGGAGTCACTCCATGAATTTGGTGAATTAAAAAATGAAAGAAAGAGTCTAATCATTCCAGGAGTTCACTTGTAAAGCCAAGGAAAGAAAGGTAAAAACTCAATTTTTTTTTTAATATGTCCTCTACCAATAAATAGTGACACTTGACATTTGAGTCTAAATTGGAAAAACAGTCACAAAGTGCTAACAAGCAGAAATGTCATCAAAGAGAATCAAGAACATACCTTATTTTTAGAACATTTATTATGGCCATGAAAATTATTTATAACCCTGCTTTTTTGGGGATTAACATGATTTATAATTCACTACTGAATCCAGTTAAATATAACCTTTATGTATAATTTTGCAAAATCACCATGCCAATTGTCACACAATATTAAAATTCCATATAAAAGATCCCATTTCTTATTTCAAAAGGCATTATTCCATTATTTTCTCATTTCTTTCTACTGAATAGGTAAGCAAGTTCGAATTGATTTCAGAACCAGAGTGAAAATCAAAAATAAAGCACTCTACAACTTCAATGTAAATTTCCAAACTTAATCTAGAAACATTTCACACACCAGTTACATGAATATAAAACTGATGTAGGACTTCTGAAAAATATGTGACAACTTGTGTTTGTAAGGACTAATAAGAAGGGAGGATTTTTAATGCAGGGCTCACCTGGTTTCCCCCAAGTCCATGACACGTATATAGAATTAATGGCTTGCTGCCTTGATTATTTTCTCCAACATCCAGACATAAAGGCTGACCGACGCTTTTAATCTAATGGAAAATTTTCAAGTTATAAAGAAAATTTAAATCCATGTGGTTTATATATTTCTTCAATTGATTTCATCAAGTAGTGTAAATAATAATAGTGTAAAACTCTCAAAAGCAAACAACCTGAAAGTATTTCAGCAATTTCCCCTGAACCACATAAATGTTGGTGGCAAGGAACATACCAAATAAAAAGGAACAGGAAAATACTCACATATCCAGATATAACAGGATTAAGGTCTGGCACATAGACTTCTGGATAAATATTGTTCAGGTACCATGTAAAATTTTTACATTGAAGGCGGTGCTTTAATTCTAATCTTTTTGAAAGATCACCAAATGATTTCTGGAAAAAGATGTCAAGTGAAGAGAAGGCTTTATCAAAAGAGCACTGGTAAAGTCCTTCAAATGCTACTATTAGTATTTATTTTTAGGTTTTAAAAAAATTTGGGGGCTAAATGCAAGACAAAATTTAACTGCATTCATAATTCATTCAGGCAACAAGTATTCCTGCCTGCTCATTTCTGGCTTTAAAGAGAATCTGGTAACACCATGGTGCTGGTCAAGTATAATTTTACTTTTCCTGTGTACCACAAACCTCCCCCATGAGACAAAGATCTCTAGAAAAAAGCTATGAACAAAGAAATGGTAGTGGGACCATTCAAAATTGATCCCCAAAATGATCTGTAAAGTGAGGTGTGAGAAAACAGGTACAGAGAAGTGCCAAACATAATGTAATTTATATCTTTGTTCTAATCAAGATCACACAATTTTTTTTCTAGCTTTATAGGTTTAGCTTATTCCTAACAATATTCTAGCAATAACACTATTTTGGTAGAAAAAGGCAATTAATGGCATTTTATTCTTCTTTATTTTAAGGGACTACACAAACAACTTTTTTAAAAAGCACTATTAAACTGAAAAGGAATTTAGTCTGTAGGAAAAAAATTAAAGAAAATTATATTATCTTTGGTACCTAAATATATGAAAAGGTATTGTAAATTCTCAAGCTAGTCAGGGCAACTACAGATAATATTTCCCTTACCAGCTTCAAAATCTTGAACCCAGGTGTTTTAGCAAAAAGTATAAAATTCTACAAAGGACTTCTGGCTAGCTTAGGCATTTTACAAGCAGATCTATTTGCCCCTGTTAAAAAGATGGTTTGTTGGCTAAGGTTCCTCTTTGTGGGTTAGCTAAATAGCTGTATTTAGCGCCTACTTGCCTGCTTAGCCAAGTACCCTTGTGCAGTATACAATCTGCCCAATTTGTCTTGGTAGCCTTGGGTAAAAAGATAGCAATCTAACCCAGCAGGACTCTGACTTTGCATCCTTCTGACATGTTACATGGAGACACTAGAGGCCAAAGAAAAGGTGAAAAGAGGTAACCATATCTTTATGACAGTCAACATGTTGATGCCCTTTAAGCCCAATACCTCTTCCCCACAAATCAGCACTATTTCTTATAAAGAAGAGAGTGCCCCTTAGCCAATGTGGCTCAGTGGTTGAGCATTGACCCATGCACCAGGAGGTCACCGGTTCGAATCTGGATCAGGCACATTCCCAGGTTGCTGATTCAATTCCCAGGAGGCAGCGATCAATGACTCTCTCTCCTCATTGATGTTTCTATCTCTTTCTCCCTCTCCCTTCTTCTCTCTGAAATCAATTAAAACATAAAATAAAAAAAAAGAAGAATTGGGTGCCATTCACTGAAGCATGTTCTTAAACTGTCTAGTTCATTTACTGCATCCAATATGAAAATTATTTTCATGTATTGGAGACCATGATTCTGAAGAGCTTTTATCTATGGCAGATCAATAACAGTACCATTTGTTAGAACTTATTTCTTCATTTCACAACTACACTGGGAGATGGCAAGTATTTCCTCTCTTAAAACACAGAAGGACAGAGAAGAGAATTGGTTGAGCACACATCCCACATCCAGCCAAGCTCTTACCCAACTTACGAAGTGCAATCCCTAATTAAAGTTTCAAAGGGGCTTTGCCAAGGTGGTCCCTCCAGTGTGTAGTAGAACCAGAACTTGGGGAAAAAAGGAAAAATGCTATGATACTCCTGGCTTATTCTCTGGCCACATTCTGACACCTTCTCTATCTCCAGTTCAAAAAGCCACTTAGCACATTGATTTAGGTGTTAATTACATCACCTAAGATCAGTTAAAAACAATTCCAGTTAATCTTATTTTCTTTGAGAAAAAATTTGAACCAAGGCAGTTACAAAATTAAATGGATTCCAATATTAAAAATGATCTGATAGCCCAGGTGGTGTGACTCAGTGGTTGAACATCAGCCTAAGAACCAGGAGGTCACCATTTGATTCCAGTCAGGGCAACATGCCCAGGTTATAGGCTTGATCCCCAGTAGGGGATATGCAGGAGGCTGCTGATCAGTGATTCTTTCTCATCATTGATGTTAATCTCTTTCTCTCTCTTTCTCCCTTCCTCTCTGAAATCAAAATTTTTTTTTCCAGAAGGATACAATCAAGGAGAATGCCTAAATTGTTAAAAAGCAGTTTACTCAATTTTCCTTTTAAAAAAAATTGAACCGGCATATAAATTATATATTTTAAGAGTTAAAAAAAAAGCCAGCTTCAAAAACAGCCTTTTAAAGTATTCTGTATTTGAATTGACTCAAATAAATAAAAGAATTTTGGAACTGGGGAGTGGATTTTTATTGTAATTTAATTACTTAGCTCTAACTTACCTGTTTAACAATTTTTGCTGCATCTGTGTTTCTCCTATAAAATATTTCCTTGTATTCATCCATCCAGACTTCTGCAAGGCGAACTTGGTTGCGAGCAATCACCTGAGTGCCTTTTGGAAAGGTATGAGGGCTTTTGCTGCGAAAAACATGTCCAACAACAGAGCAAGGCATAATCTCCAACTGCCCACCACATTGCCATACCTGATAATTAATGATATTTGTTTAAATTTACAGTATTTTAGGGAAATCAAAGTGTTGCTTTTAAGTTCACCTTTAAGATATTATTAAAAGCAAAATATAGAAAAAAGAGTTTTAACACAACTTCACAGATAGTCTCTGCACCCTGTCAGTTCAGCTTAAGTTCTTAAATATAAAAGCAATTTTATTAAATAGTATACTAAAGGCAACAAAAGCATATTTTCAGAAATTTAATATAATAATTATTTCAGATTTCTTATAAAAATGAATCCAGGAATTTATTTTTTGCAAGCAATTATGCAAGCTCTAAAAGCCTCTTCTGCATTTGACTTCTGTCTTCTTATACGACATATGGTTACTCTCTTCTAGCGGCCTTGGAGTAAGTAAACCCACACTCCATTATCCCTTACATATCCAATTTTTAGTGAAGACAACAATTCTAAATAGTCATTATTACCAAAGTAAAATCTATTAAATGCATGAAGTAATTGGTCATTTATAAAAATAAAAAATAAAAAACTCAAACGTATGTAGAGAGAGTAAAAAAAAAATTCCTTGCATTAACTCTAAAAAAAATGATAATGCACTAAATCAATATCTAGCCACTTAAATATCTTGACAGTTCTGCCATAAATAATCACTAAGCAAAAAAATCTAAAATAATGTTTAATAGTATGTGCTAGTATCAGGGCAAGCGATCAAATTCTCCTTTTTTTCCTCTCATTTAAACAAAGAGAAAACTCAGTGAGATGTTCAATTCAACAAACTGTGCTTGAGATCTAACATGTGTGAAGGGTTGGAAGAACAGAAATGAATAAAACAAGACCCCTGCCCTTAAGCAGTTCATACTTGGCTAAGATCGTCACTGCCATTATGTGATGGATGGAGTCAGAGCCAAAACTTAAATCTTCTAACTCCTAGTTCAGTTATTTTTCCACTGCATTCCAGCAGAGGGGATAAAAATGAATGACAAAGTCATTGCAGAAAATGAATTCATAAAATCAAATAAGTACTTATGGAGACCATCCTAACCCTTTGTTTTGTTTCTAATATTAACTTTTCATATGTTTAGGGATCGGGAATCTCATTTAACTCAAAGAGTTAAGTTCTATAACCTTTAAAATGATACATGTTTCTCCATTCTGACTCTCTTGAGAATCAACTTATTTCCTGAAGTACTAGATTTAATTATATTTATCTTGGCTGGAATTCAGTAGCTGCAAGTGCATTAATTGGTGTTATTGCCTGGACAGGCATTTAACTGATTCCTCTTGTTACACTGGCAGCAATGAATAAATATATTAAGTTACTTTTTTAAAAAATATCTATTTGCACAGTTTATTTTATTTTTTATTGATTTCAAAGAGGGAGAGTGAGAGATAGATAGAAACATCAATGATGAGAGAGAATCATTGATTGGTTGCCTCCTGCACACCCCACACTGGGGATTAAGCCCTAAACCCAGGCATGTGCCCTTGGCTGGAATCAAATCTGGGACCCTTCAATCCACAGGCTGACCCACTATCCACTGAGCCAAACCAGCTAGGGCTTAAGTTACATTTTTAAAGAAAATATCCAATCAGGGGCAAATAAAGGGAGTGGATTGATAATTATCAGGGGGAAAGGGGTGTGGGGGGGTGCGGGAAGAGACTGGACTAAAATTGTACACCTATCAATGAGGACAATGTGGGGGGGTGAGGGCAGAGGGTAGGGGTGGAAACCAGGTGGAAGGGAGTTATTGGGGGGGGGGGGGGGGGAGGAGAAACAATTGGAATAATCTGAGCCATAAAGATTCATTAAATTTAAAAAAAGAAAATATCCTATTCTAAAATTTCTAGCAATTAAATTTTAGAAAGCACAAAAAGTGAAGACAGTATACATCCATGGTAATCAGCCAATTAGAACAAACTATAGATTTCATTGTTTTATAGGTATGCTATGTTTATAAACTTACTCTGAAAGACATTTCTATATTTTCACCTCCCCAGATTTCCATTTCTTCATCATAAGTTCCAACATATTCAAAGTATTCTTTTGATATGGAAAAAAGACCTCCTGCAAAAGTGGGTGTTCTGAAAAATAATCCATTGTCAAACTGTAT